>NC_091296.1:58949680-58972180 GCF_038502225.1 Cherax quadricarinatus
GACGATGTAATCAGTCCATCACCCTTGTAGTCGTAGAATTTGAGGTTGTCAGTCCCTCGGCCTGGAGAAGTTCAGTTCCATAGTCATAGTCATAGTTCCTGACTATGGAACTGAACTTCTCCAGGCCGAGGGACTGACAACCTCAAATTCTACGACTACAAGGGTGATGGACTGATTACATCGTCTTCACATCTCTACTGTTCCTGCCTACTTTCTGTATTCGACTGAAGAAGCCTACTGTGTAGGCGAAACGTTTCGGAATAAAGTTGTCTAACTGTTGCATATGTGTCTTGCCTAACAACCTGTCGGTATTGTATACCATTTTGATGTTCATCTAGTCAGGTCAGGTCACATTGACTTAAGGGAGGAACACGGCAACCGACCTGGTAGCACAAGCTATCAGGTCCAACTCACACCCACCCACATCCACTCATGTATTTATCCAACCTATTTTTAAAGCTACACAACGTTCTGGCCTCTATAACTGTACTCGGGAGTTTGTTCCACTCATCCACAACTCTATTACCAAACCAGTACTTTCCTATATCCTTCCTGAATCTGAATTTTTCCAACTTAAAACCATTGCTGCGAGTCCTGTCTAGGCTAGATATTTTCAGCATACTATTTACATCCCCTTTATTTATTCCTGTCTTCCATTTATACACCTCAATCATATCCCCCCTAATTCTACGTCTTTCTAGAGAGTGCAGATTCAGGGCCCTTAGTCTATCCTCATAGGGAAGGTTTCTGATACATGGGATCAACTTTGTCATCCTCCTTTGTACATTTTCCAGAGAATTTATATCTATTCTGTAATACGGTGACCAAAACTGTGCAGCATAATCTAAATGAGGCCTAACCAAGGATGTATAGAGTTGAAGAACAACCTGAGGACTCCTATTATTTATGCTTCTTGATATGAAGCCAAGGATTCTATTAGCTTTATTGCGAACACTTATGCACTGTTGTCTTGGTTTCAGATTACTGCTAACCAGAACTCCTAAATCTTTTTCGCAATCCGTAATATTAAGATCTACATTATTTAGTTTATATGTGGCATGGTTATTGTCCTGTCCAACATTTAGAACTTTGCATTTGTCTATATTAAACTGCATCTGCCACTTCTCCGACCACTGCATCAGTCTATTCAAATCTTCCTGGAGTGCTCGAATGTCCTCGTCAGAATGAATTCGACGGCCTATTTTGGTGTCATCGGCAAACTTGCCGATGTCGCTCTTTATGCCCTCATCTATGTCGTTTATGTAGATTGTGAACAGCAGGGGGCCCAACACTGACCCCTGTGGAACACCGCTCGTGACGCTTCCCCACTCTGATTTCTCCCCATTTATGCAAACTCTCTGCTGCCTATTTGTCAACCATGCCTCTATCCAGGAAAAAATTTCTCCTCCTATTCCATGTGCCTTAATTTTCCTCAATAGTCTCTGATGTGGGACCCTGTTAAAAGCCTTACTGAAGTCCATATACACAATATCATATTCATTACCATGATCTACCTCTTCAAATACCTTAGTGAAAAAAGTTAATAAATTCGTAAGGCAGGAACGCCCCTTTGTAAAACCATGCTGAGATTCGTTGATTAATTTATGCTTTTCAAGGTGGCTACGAACTGCCTCGGCAATTATTGATTCCATAAATTTTCCCACTATGGAGGTTAGGCTTATTGGTCTATAGTTCGAAGCTATGGACCTGTCACCTGCTTTGAAAATAGGTATCACATTTGCCATTTTCCACTTATCTGGCACCATGCCAGTTTGTAGTGATATGTTGAAAAGATTAGCTAAAGGTGTGCTAAGCTCCTCTTTACATTCCTTTAGAACCCTTGCATACAGTTCATCAGGGCCTGGGGATTTGTTAGGTTTTAATTTATCTATTTGCCTAAGGACCATGTCACTTGTGACCCTAATCGTGCACAGTTTATTATCGTCCTGTTCTACATAATTTATCATTACTGGAATATCGCTGGTATCCTCCTGTGTAAAAACTGAGAGGAAGTATGTGTTAAAAATTCTACACATTTCCTTATCACTGTCAGTGAGCTGACCCGAGGAACGTTATGTTAGGTAAGATTCGCCAGGAAACAGGACAAGTGTTTCCTGACGCGAGTCTTAGTCATATGATGACCCGCAGCTGGAGCTTTTGGTCATCTGACCGAGGCCTTCCGCTGGCTTACCAGTCCACCTCTTTTAAAACTTGGTTATATTATTATTTTAAAAATTAGGCTCCTTGGCAGTCTGCTATCCTCTATAACCAACCAGTTTTTTCCTATATCCTTCCTTCAACTGAATATTTACAGCTTAAATTCATTTCTGCGAGTTCTGGCCCGGTTAAATATTTTGTATCGCCTTAATTATATCCCTTTTATTTCGGATCTTCCAGCTGTACACTTCCCAGCTTATACTTCATTATATATATGCAAACCAACCACTGTAAAAGAATAGTGAAATTCCAAGCACTTTCGTGACTTCTCCTTGATAATGTGAGAAGTCACGAAAGCGCTTGGAATTTCACTATTCTTTTACAGTGTTTTTTTGCATATTCTGATATCACCTGTTTACCGTGATCTTATTGTATATATATATATATATATATATATATATATATATATATATATATATATATATATATATATATATATATATATATATATATATATATATATATATATATAAATATAGGGAGGTACCACCTCTGGAACTGTTATAGGGACCCTCATCCTCAGAGAAAAGAATAAACTTGCTTCAGGGAAAACTCAAGGTTCTCCCTGAAGCTGTTTGAGAATTTTCTCCTACCACCCCCTATATTTAATGTATATTTTATTTAAGGACAAAATACATTGACAAAACATTCACAAAAATACAATAGAAAGTAAAACAACCTAAATAACTCAGAGCTACATCTCGAATATTTCGTCCAGCTCCCCAGCGGTGGGCCGCGTGCCCAGAATGCTGCAGGCATTTCCTCTCTGGATTGCAACACTGAGTCTCTGAAAGAGGAAGCTGGTCGCCCTGTAGTCCTTGGTTTCTATGATGAGCTTTTCACCCAGCTCTTTGAGGAACTTTAGAGCACACTTGCCCCATGCTCCAAGGGTCTCCGACCTTATTGGGATGAAGTTATAGCAAGGGGGATCTTCTGGGTCTCCCTGTGGCTGGCAGCTCCACCCCATTCCACTACGGAGTATGGCAAGTATATTATATATATATATATATTTCCAGCCTATTTATATATTGTCCTTTAACATGGTGACCAGTAATGTGTAAAGTTAGGTAAAAGGGCATAAGAACATAAGAAAGAAGAAACACTGGAGCAGGCCTACTGGCACATGTGAGGCAGGTCCAATTCTCCCACCGGCTTAAGCCAATGCCTTGACATTTTATTGTGGCAACGTTTCGCTCTCCAGGAGCTTCCTCCAGTTGTAACGGCTTGGTAAACTCCTGGAGAGCGAAACGTTGCCACAATAAAATGTCACATTAGTTGCACCTGTATCCTTTTACCTAACATATTGTCGATAATTCTACCACCATTAATACATATAGTAAGTCGTACACAATAATAAGTCGTACCACGACGTTTCGGTCCGACTTGGACCATTTGCAAAGTCACGCTAACAGAAAACAATGACTTTGTAAATGGTCTAAGTAGGACCGAAACCTCATCTTCTAGGTGCGGAGCCCAGTACTGATCCCTGTGGCATGCCACTTGTGACCAACAAGGAACCCAGTACTGACCCCTGTGGCACGCCACTTGTAACCAACAAGGGGCCCAGTACTGACCACAGTGGCACGCCACTTGTGACTCATCCCATTTCCAGAAAATTTAACTTCATTAATCCAAACTCTGTTGTCTTTGAGTCAGTCATGCTTCGATCAAAGAGAGAACGACTGCCACAATACCCTGAGGACGACCTACTTCCGTCAACAAGCTCCTTTCTAGAATTTTAATAAAGATTTTACCACTTTCCAAAGTTGTAAACAATGTCTTCTTTTACCGTGGGCCACCACTTTAAATACCTTAGCAGAAAAGAAGTGAATTTGTTAGGCAAGAACGAGTGAACCGGTGCAGAGACTAATTGGTAAAATTAGAGTCATCAAGGAGGCTTCTAATTGCATCTTCAGTTCTTCATTCGAGTAATTTTCCACTACACTATTGAGGTCAGGCTACCAACCTCTCTCCTATTTTACAAATAGGTAAGAAGTGTACACCCAGACTGGGGTGATAACTCCATTAACAGTCACCCAGGCTGGGGTGATAACACCACTGACAGTCGCCCAGGCTGGGGTGATAACACCACTGACAGTCACCCAGGCTGAGATGATAACACCACGAAGTCACCTTGGCTGGGATGATAACACCACTAACAGTCACCCAGGCTGGGGTGATAACACCACTGACAGTCACCCAGGCTGGGATGATAACACCACTAACAGTCATCCAGGCTAAGGTGATAACACCACTGACAGTCACCCAGGCTGGGGTGATAACACCACTGACAGTCACCCAGGCTGGGATGATAACACCACAAAGTCACCTAGGCTGGGATGATAACACCACTAACAGTCACCCAGGCTGGGGTGATAATACCACTAAGCTACCCAGATTGGGGTGAAAACACCACTAAGCCACCCAGGCTGGGGTGGTAACACCACTAACAGTCAGCCAGGCTGGGGTGATAGCACTAAACCCGTAAGGGTTACGCAGCACTTGGGGAATGGAAGGTAATTAGGGTTGATCTGAGGAAACTGAGGGATAGTTCAAATTCCTTAAATCAATAACCCTCAGCCAGCAGTCAGTTCACCCTCCTTCCCCCCCCCAGCTTGAAGGACCTGGGGTCACAGAGTAGTCTGGATACTACACGCTTGAAGGACCTGGGGTCACAGAGTGGTCGGGATCCTACATGCTTGAAGGACCTGGGGTCACAGAGTGGTCTGGATTCTACACGCTTGAAGGACCTGGGGTTACAGAGTGGCCTGGATCCTACATGCATGAAGGACCTGGGGTTACAGAGTGGCCTGGATCCTACATGCTTCTTGTTTCATTTTAGCAAGATTGGATACATCAGCAAGGCGCTGTTACATGGCGGTTATACAGTGGGAACCAAAGCTGGCTACTGTATGTTCCCCTGTCACATCCCGTCCCACAGTGTCACATACATGGTGATGAAATGTGTCAGCCCTGAGCTGGGAAATTTCATTAAGGTAATGCGGATATCATTAAATATTCCAACTTCAAAGGTTTCATTCCAGCAGACCCAGAGTTACTATTACTTGCGAATCAGCATTTTTCAACAAGGCCTATCCCGTGCACAGGAGACATGTAAGCCACTGTTGTGTGCACCAAGTGCATCTACAGGTACATGTTACATTGTAGATATTCAGCTCATTGTAGCTGTGTATTTGCACTATACATGAAATGACAGAACAAAGCCACACTCCTGTAAGTCATCTTGTCCAGCTGAAAACATAGTAGACAGACCCATCTAGAGGTAATATACGACTCCGAATGTAGTGACCGTTGTGTGCTGTGGTATTCTGACCTCGCAGAAGAGAGCTGACCGAGTGACTTCGTTACCTCGTTTATGGAATGATTCAGTGCAGCTAGACTCTCAGCTGACAGCTGAGTTCACTTTGTATTGGTTATCTATCTTGCTTTCTTATGAATGTGCTTTCACTGGTAATAGTCAAGTGTTCGCTACTGGTTAATTACATTATTCTCTTTTCTCTTCTGTTGGCATACTGTACATGCATGTAGTGTTTGGTTAACCACTAGAGTTAAATCATAAGTCAGTGGCAGATCCAGGAATTGTCTAGCTAGGGAGGGTTCCTCCTTGCCTGTACTGAGAGTCATAGTCTGCCGGAGGGGCGAGTTTTTTTCTGAATTCGAAGGTTTTAAATATCCAGAAATGTTAATTTTCTCAGCAGTAGTAACAGTTTAATAAGTAATATCATTCAATGCCAAAAAAGCTTGCAAAGTGACACCTCAAGAAAAAGGTCATGACCCCTCTTGGACCCAGTGCTGTCACCAGCTCCTGCTATGTCTACCTTATTTCCTCGTCGATTGGTAGTGATCTCTGCTAACTGTGGATCATAACAAGCTGGTGGTGCGGCTACAGGCCTGCTAGAACACCGCTGCACTTGGTGAAAGCAACGCTGTATTACAGCTGCTGTGGAGCGTAGCAACACTGTGTAGCACATATACATGACTCACCACCAGCCAGTGTGAATCATCTCAGCAACGTAGCACTGACTGCTTCATCACATAGCTCCACTTGATCCAAAGAATATCGAGTACCCTCCTCGTGAAATAAAAACTTACTGCACCCTCCCCTTCCATTTCCCAGATATATAGCCACTGCATGTTTAGCAGTGGACCTGCCCCCAGAAGGCGACCCACAACAGTCAACAAAATACCCAGGTGTCTATACCCTGCTAGGCGAACATGGGCAGCAACTGTTAGCAAACAAGCCCATGCAACTCTTGCCCTGCAGAATAAATTTGCATTATCTTGTTACAACTTTGAGGCTAAAAATTAGTGAATATTTTTTCTCATCTTTATTAAACACTATTATTATTATTATTATTATTATTATTATTATTATTATTATTATTATTATTATTATTGTCAGTGGGAAGCGCAAAATACGTAGGGAGGGGGTTATCATACAGTGCTAAGGAAAGAGGAGGGAAATTAGTTTCGATCCAAGGAAGGAGAGGCTCACTTCCTTGACTCAAGAGCCTCTCCGAGGCATCAAGGCACCTCCCCGACTCTCCAGCAGTATTCAACTGCAACAGCAAACACAGTTTATATTCTACCCAAAAAATCTGTGGGTAGAATATAAACTGTTTCACGGATCACTGACTACCTCCCAACATCATCATAAAACGTCAGGTGTTGTTGTGGGGTGACAGTGAGGTGTAGTGTCGTCCTTATATGCCTTCCTGTTAACCTTTTATTTTCCTAGTTCCTCCTCTGTAATATTTTGACTACCGCCCACAGGATGGGTATGGTGTGCATAATAAACATATTAAACTAACTTGATAATGTGGGAAGTCACGAAAGCGCTTGGAATTTCACTATTTTTTCACTGTGGTTGTTCTGCATATTGTGATATATCACCTGTGATCTTATATATATATATATATATATATATATATATATATATATATATATATATATATATATATATATATATATATATATATATATATATATGATAGATAGATAGATAGATAGATATACGTGGAGGGTGTCCCTGGGGACAACGCCCCCTCGGCCCGGTCCATGACGAAGCCGTTGGAAATAAAACTTGCGGAATATGAGAGTTTATCCACAATTTCAACCATGTAATTTGTCGTTTAAATAGTGGAATTAGTGGATAATTGTCTTACTTTCTCACCTTGTTCCGTGTGTCATGACTGCGTTAAAACTTTCACTGAGGCGTCATGGTGCTGTCACTCCACACGTCCTCCTGACCACCATGATGGTATCAGTTTTGTCAACTGGAGGAGCAGGTCAGAGGTCAAGGCCGGAGATCACACCTAGTGTGTGTAGAATTGACCTTTGTAACCTGTGGTGCTTTCATGAAGCTGGTGACCTGTTTATCAGACTGTAGCCAGGCGTACTTTCCTGCAGCAGCTGCTTGACCCTGCTTTTCCCTCTTGTCTTAGCTGAATGACCCTGCTTGTCTTTCCTGTTGCAGCTACATGGTCCTGTCTTTCCTTCCTGCGGCAGCTGCATGACCCTGTCTTCCCCTCCTGCGGCAGCTGCATAACCCTGTCTTTTCCTCCTGCGCAGGATGGGTATGGGGTGCATAATAAACATATTAAACTAAACTTCCTCCTGCGGCAGCTGCATGACCCTGTCTTCCCCTCCTGCGACAGCTGCATGACCCTGTCTTCCCCTCCTGCGGCAGCTGTATGACCCTGTCTTCCCCTCCTGCGGCAGCTGCATGACCCTGTCTTCCCCTCCTGCGGCAGCTGCATGACCCTGTCTTCCCCTCCTGCGGCAGCTGCATGACCCTGTATTACCTGCATTTTGTATTTCATGTGAGGAGATAAACCCGTATGGGTCATCCAAGGAAAACAAAGAAACGGTAGGCTCATTACCTTGAAACAAAAGAGTCATTCACTGGGCATGATGGTATCCCTGCCATCCCTTATATTAAAGAGTAAAACAAATAATTAACACGAGAGGGGTATACCTCAAGAAGCATCCTTCATTTATTATCTAAGGTACTGTGTTCCCGCTGGCCACAAATATTGAAATATAATCATGTTAATCAGAACTGATTGTTGATACTGAGGAACATGTGACATAACAATCAGTTTAGTGCATGTAAGGCTTATTATAGTGCTAATTTCACCACGCATACCAGTGAATATTTCACTGGGATTAAAAATCATGTTAATGGTGTGTTGCGTCCCTGCATGGGACCCAAGGTGTATTTGTTATTATATGTACATATTTTTATTTTCACCTAATATTACATTGTCTGTATCTTCATTAATAGCTAAAATGAATATATCTTGCTTTATAATATTATCTGACCTTATGTTATTTAGCTATGTATATAGGTAGGATGTGTTTTATTAAATGAAGTCGGGAATTGCTGTGCTAACTACCGTAAAATAGTCAATCGGTCTCTCGAGTAGGTGTCCCATGAACCGAGTTGACGTCTGGCTTAGAGGCGTTGCCTGAGTACCAGCCTACCTTTAGCCTTGATAACACCTCGTTGCCTGAGTGAGTACCAGCCTACCTCTATAGTCACCCTAAGAGGCGTCGTACTGATGATGAGTACCAGTCAGATCTTCCCTACTGTACTTATCATAGAATACATGGACATGACACATCTGAGTGCAATGCTCTTTACAACCTTCAGTACTCTAGGTCTTTCCGTGGCCGTTCCAATCGCAGAACCCGTAGAGGAAACAGACATCGTGGTTCTCAAACTAACCAGAACCAGGCTCATTCTTCCAATTCGGGGGAATTCGAGCGCCCCAGTCAAACCGTCCCATGGTGACAGTAGGTGATAATGAGTACACCATCCCCATTCACAATTCCTTTGAAGCCTTAAGCAGTCTCGAGAATGACAATCCTGCTGATGATGTTGCTTCACACGTCTCTGACGTAGATGATTCTGGGGATGAAGTGGGACAAATCTTTTCTGATGACAATCCACCTTTTTGTTTGCAAATAACTTCCAATGCAACCATAGGCCCTATAGTGCAAGCATCTGTTCATAATGCGCCCGTTCATTTGTTCATGGACTCTGGTGCGCAAGTCAATATTATCAGGTCTAGTTTGTTTAGGGATAAGCAGTTACAACATGTCCTTCTCGTAGAACCGACTCATGTGTCCTCCTTTAGTGGAGTAGCTGGTTCTCACCTGCGTGTCCGAGGTCAGACTTCCCTCACCTTTTCTATCCAAGGTAGAGACTTCACTGCTTCCTTCCTTGTTGTCGACCAAATTGCTTTCCCTGGTGACCTTCTACTGGGATTTGCTTCCATGCGAGACTTACGCATTGTGCTCGACCCTTATCGATGGCATGCCCAAATTGATGATGTGATCGTACCATTTTGGGGTTACAAGCTTGGATCCGAGATCTGCCATACTGCCGCAGAGTACGACATTCGGATTAAGTCCTTACAGGCCAGTGCATTTTCCAGTAGCGTACCCAAGCGGTCAGGCACTGGTGATCCTGTCACTCCTGTCTGTGTTCCTGCAACTTCAGACTTGCAAGATAGTGTCCAGTTACCTCAAGTGTCCGAGGACGCTCTGACTACCTTGAGTGCTGAGCCTATCCCTGCAATGTCTGCTAGTTTGAGTAGTAGTTTCTCCACAGGGGACGCCTTGTCGGAAAACGATTACTTGCAACTAGTAATGCCATCTCTTGTTGATGTCACATGCCGTCTGCAGAAAGACGTTTCTGTCACGGCTAGTGCCCTCACTAGAGTGTCTGTTGTTGTTCCTAGTGTTCCAGATGGTGATAACGTCCTAGTTGACAGTGATTCCTGCAAAGTAAAAGGTCTATTTGTTGAACCATCCTTACATGTTGTAAGAGATAGTAAGATCCATTTCTTCCTAGCTAACACTTCTGGTCACAGTGTTCGTCTCAGAGCAAATACCAATCTTGTTGACCTTGTTCACTATCCTTACCCTGTTCAGGTAGAGGATGAGTTGTCACCTGACCAGGTGCTATTTCTACCGGGGAGACCTCATCCACTTCACTGGATCAATCTGTTCCACCAGTTGAGGAGAAAGACTTAGCTCCCACTGACTTCCCAGATGAAGTCAAGTGTTTGTTGACTCTGTTGAACAAATGTCGTAAAGCCATTGCCTTACCAGGTGAGAAGATGGGTATAACGAACTTATTGTCCCATCGTATTCCACTTGAACCTGGTACTAGACCTATCTCTATACCTGCATACAGAATGCCTCATTCACAAGTTGCTGTCGCAGAAGAATTGATCAATCAAATGCTTGATGATGGAGTTATTGCACCTAGCAATTCACCTTGGAATGCACCCTTGATCCTAGTACCTAAGAAGGATGGTACTTGGCGCCCAGTGATTGACTTTAGGAAGTTAAATGCGAAAACTATTCCAGATCGCTTCCCACTTCCTGTACTGGGTGATCTTTTACGTAACATCGGAGATAACAAAGTCTTTTCAACCCTGGACTTGTTACAAGGGTTTTGGCAAGTCCCTCTTCACGAGGACAGCCAAGAGCTAACTGCATTCTCCACTCCTACAGGTCATTATCACTTCCTCCGTATGGCGTTTGGATTACGATCCTCCCCTATCACGTTCTCAAGGCTCATGACTAATATCTTTAGAGGTCTCATAGGTAATGCACTTATGGTGTACTTAGATGAAGTAATCGTCATGTCTAAAGACGTGGATACACACTTGAAAAGACTTGATGTAGTACTTGGTAAGCTTGAAGAAGCCAATTTAAAGATCAAACTGTCTAAATGTCAATTTTTCAGATCAGAAATTAAGTTTCTTGGTCACGTAGTCACTCCTAGAGGGGTTACGACTGACCAAAGTAAAGTAACTGCAGTACTAAATTTTCCAACTCCCAAAACTGCTGATGCCGTAAGATCCTTTGTGGGCTTAGCAGGTTTTTATAGATCTTTCATTGCCAATTTTTCTTCTATAGCTGTTCCTCTAACTGAGTTGCTTAAGAAAGATGCTCCTTTTGTTTGGACCTTCCGTCAAGAAAGAGCATTCCAAACTCTAAAAGAAAAGCTAACATCTGCTCCAATTTTGAAATTTCCAGATTTTTCTAAGCCCTTCTATCTGACAACTGATGCTAGTTCTATTGGCATAGGTGCCGTACTAGCTCAGAAGACTGATGGCAAGTACAACGCAGTTGCATTTGCTAGCCGAATCCATACAAAGGCTGAACGTAATTATACAGTAACTGAGCAAGAAGCTTTAGCAATAGTATGGTCTTTAAAGCACTTCCGAGACATTATTTATCAGTACTCTGTTCATGTCTTGACAGACCATGCTCCACTGATACCTTTATTCCAGAACAAACAACCTACTGGAAGGTTAGCCAGATGGACCTTGACTATCCAAGAGTTCAATCCCACCTTTGAACACTTACCTGGCAAGTCAAATGTAGTCGCAGATGCCTTATCACGACATGTTAGTATAGTAACTGCAGACCCTCCATTTAGTGCTGAGGATGTAAAGAATGCTCAACGATCAGATCCCATGTGGTCTGGTGTGATTCGATTCCTGCTCCAGGAAGATCTTATTCTGACTGTGAAGCCACCAGCACCCATCAGTGACTTGTCATGAACCAAGAATTACTGTATCGAACAGCCGAGTTGGGTACTCCTAGCAGAAGAGTATACCAGTTAGTAATTCCACAGTCACTAGTGAATGTAGCCTTACAGCTAGTTCACGATGTACCAGGTGTTGCACACCCTGGTATGGATCGTTCAGTAAAACAAGCCAGATTGAAATACTTTTGGCCTCGTATGGCAACTGATATTTCTGAGTATGTCAAGAAATGTAGTGTCTGCATGCAACATAAAGGTAATGCTAATGGCCCTAATCCAATCCAAGTGTATCCAACTACTAGCGAACCGTGGGAAAGAGTTGCGCTAGATCTGTTAACTAATTTCCAATGTTCCCTCCAAGGCAACAAACATCTATGTGTTATGGTAGACCATTTCACCAGATATTGTGAGTTAGTTCCTATTGCAGATAAGACTGCCGAGACAGTAGCTAAAGCATTTAAAGAATGCATTATCTGCAGGCATACCACCCCTAAGTCCCTAGTAACAGATAATGAGGTGAATTCTGTAATGAGATTCTTGAAAATTTGTGTACCTTGTACAAGATCTCTAAATCCACCATTGTTCCTCATCATCCTGCCAGCAATGGGTTAGCGGAACGAACCAATAAAAAAGTACTTGATGTCTTGAGAGCCACTATCAATCCAAACAGTGAAACTTGGGATGAAGTTATACCTGATGTGCAGTGTGCTATAAATTCTGCTTACAATGTTTCCATAGGTGACACTCCACATTATGCATTGTACGGTGTAGATAAACGTTTGCCTTGTGAGTTGCTATATTCTAATCCGAAACCAAATTACAACCCTGATGATTTCATAGCAACTAGTACCAGCTTAGCTCAAAGTGTCTTTAGAAAAATCCGTGAAACACTTCATAAATCAACAGCAGAATTTACAAGAGTCGCTAACACTCGAGCAAAGCCGTCCAAAATCAAAGTAGGTTCGAGAGTTATGCTGACTAACTTTAACAAAACATCTGCAATGCCTAAGCTTGATCAAAAGTTTGTTGGTCCTTATCGAGTAGTTGAACATATCACTGGCAATAAGTATAAGGTTAGAGAAATTAGTACTGGTCAGTATAAAGAATCGCATTTAGATCATATGAAGTTAGTATGTGATGATAATGATGTTCCAGCCCAGACTAATGTGAAAGACTCTGACAATCCTCCTGATCCTGTACTCTCTACCTCTGATACTCAGTCAGACGATCAACCTGAATGTCGTTATTCCCTACGTACACGATAGGTATTGAGAAATCAAGTATCATTTGTTACTACCAATTCAGGTTTGCCTCAAATACAGCATGAGTTAGCCAGTGCAACAGAGTTTGATCCTCCCAGAGATGACACCCATTCTGCATATGTCAATCTCACCCTAGCAGAGTTGGGGTTAAATGTAAATAACCTGTATAGATGAATAATTACAGTATCAACTTATCAGTATTCAAGAATTTTTTTTTTGTGTTCACGTTCTCTCCGAATTCTGAGATTTGAGATTTGAGTGCACTGAATCTGCCTTTCTGTTAAACACTTCTTTCTTTGTATATATTCCTTCCTCAGAATCCATAGATCACATGAATACAGATTAATCGATCAAATTTTTTTTATCACTTCTATTGTGTAATCCAAATGTTGAGTTTCATTCGATGAGTTGTGCTATATCATACCTTGTAATGCGTTACAGTTTTATTACAGTTTCAATTACATAAGCTTCCATTCCAATATTCTACTTATGTATGTTATAATGTTCAATTGTTGTGTACTTTGACATTGTATAGAATCAGCCCAAGCCGTACACCTGCCATCTCTAGTTGTATTAGCTGTATGTCGGGACGACATACATTAGCGTCGCCGAGCTCTCAGTAGTAGTACCAGTTCCTAGTAACCAGTTACCAGTAACCAGTGTACCAGTAGATGACTCACTACCAACCATCTGTGTGAATCACTGACTGTTATTCATATTGCTGCTGACCATAGCAGGATTTCAAACACCCCTCACCCTGTAGGCACTTGTGAGTCAGTCGAAGACAGGGAGTAGAGAGAGACAGGTCGGCTGTTGGCGCTTCCCATACTTCCCGTTATATATTATACATACAAACCAGCCTACGTGAGTATTTTTACCCCATCCATGTTATTGAAACCCACATGACACTAGCCTTGATAACACCTCGTTGCCTGAGTTAGTACTAGCCTACCTCTAGCCTTGATAACATCTCGTTGCCTGAGTGAGTACCAGCCTACCTCTAGCCTTGATAACACCTCGTTGCCTGATTGAGTACCAGCCTACCTCTAGCCTTGGAAACATCTCGTTGCCTGAGTGAGTACCAGCCTACCTCTAGCCTTGGAAACATCTCCTCGAAGTTTGTGTTGACTCAAGTTTTGGATAATAGACGGTTCCGTTGGTGAGATGGATCCTCTTTCTCGCTACACTAAGTATTTGTGAAGTCCAGAGTTAATTCTGGACTTAGAGATTTTGATATCCACTAAGACTGCGAGTTTTTCTGACGTTATAAAGTCATTCATTGGATTTAACTATGATATCTACGTATTACCGTAGTCTTGATTTTGAAGTGAGTAGATCTTATTCAGTAAGAAGGAAGTATTAGGACTTCTATATTCTATTGAAGATCTCGGCTGTGTGCTTGTGTTCTTTGTTAAAATCGCTTATGTTTTGACAAATGTCTCCGTCCATAGGCTGGCTTCTTGGTGGATTATTGTACTCGTAGACTGTGATTATTCGAGCATGGATGTACCATTTAGTCTTGTACGTACATAGTCGATCTATAACGAGACATTTCGTCTGTGTGTATATATGGTGAATTACGACTTGTGACAATGTAAATGTTACTTTAACTAAATGTACATAAATAGTATTATAAACTTATGGTCCTTAGTATTATTGTACTGAAAAGTACCATTCTGCATTTTTTCAACAAGAGTATATTACTACTTTTAAGACACGTTAATATTAAAGATATTAAATTATTTTGTCGGATTGTCTCCTGGTTATAATTTACAAAATAAAATTGATAATTTATACTAAACATAGCCAGTTCTGACCGTGATCCCACGCCTTCTTAGTAAAGAGAAGACTTTCACAGGCTACATATGTAAGGAGACTTATCCCAAACTCCCGGCAATTCTCCACTCGTCTGTGTTCTGCTACCCAGCCGCCAGACACATAACTTCTCTTTTTGTAACATGGTGATAAATGTGAAGGTATCGGTTTGTCTCACACGTATAGAGCGAGAGATAAGATATCTACCTGCTTACAACATGACGGTATTGCTTTCTTTCCTAGGTAGAGAACGAGATAGTGTATTGGTTTGTCCCACATGGGAAAGAGTGGGAGATTAACGTGTTCATCGTTATTGAACTACAAAGCCGTAAGTTAAAACTCAAGGTAATTTACATATGAATATTACATTTTTAAACCACTTTTAGGTATCCTCAAAAGGACATCTATACGATTTTTTCGCTCATAACTTGAACGCCTCTCCACTCGGCTTAAAAATTTCAACGCTTGTGTGCAGAAAGGAGGGTCAGATTCTTGGAACAACTGGCATGTTCACCGGCCCTATGACTAAAGTTGTTGAACCCGTTCCCAGCTTCCTGGAATGGTGCAGATACTTAATGCTCCAGTTGCTACTCCTCATGTCATGAGGAGAAAAGCTCATGCTATTGTTTGTATGAGCATGTATTACTATGATGTGGGTATGTGGGTCGTCCGGACGCGTGAAGCGACTGTTACACTATCTGCCCCTAACCACACTGCTCTCTGGAGGGTGGTAGGTGAGGTGTGGTACTGGGCATCGTCAGGAAGTCACTTACAATGCTCGCTGATCCAAATATTCGTGCCTCTGTATTGTTATTCTCTTATTTTTTACAGCTGTTACCTGCCTTGATTTGTGGAACCATAGTTTTAACGTAACGTTAGGCTGTTTATTTCTCTCGCCCGTCTTACATAAAACCTTCAGCTTACGGAGTGAGTGAACCACTTGTCATGTTGGTAACCGCTGTGTCTTCTTCCGTAGTCCGGGTGTTTTGATTAGTCAAACGGGACTATGAGGAATCACACGAGCTGCAAAAAAAGTGGTGAATTTATCTACCCAACCTTCACCTTCACCATCATCTAAGGAAAGGCTACTACGTATGTGTAGGCCTGAGTCATTCAGTGGGCTGTCTGTGCTCACTCTTCACCAGTAAGACAGCCTGCCAGCTCGGTTCACCACTGCACGTCACCGTTCACTACAGCCTGCGTCAACAGTCTTGACTGTCATGCACCTCTCATTAAGGGTTCTTGCCTCTTCATACCACTGGTGTCTGTTGATGGTGTGTTTGGTGGTGACCATCTCCTGCTATTTCCGGGAATATTATTCACGTAACTTTTGATAACTGTGGATGAGTCTGACTTCACCCTCAAGAGCCTAATCATACCTAGCGCTGCACTTGTATATTTGCCTATCTTATCTTTCATTCTCTCATAATTTTTTTTTCATTGTTTTGATTCGGTTAGGAATTACTTTACTTGTGTATTTATTAAGCAAACTGTATAAATTCTGTACCATCTTTAATTCTCCACATTGCTTATATTTATGTTATTCACATTTTTTTCCATCTTTACTCTTTCTTGAAATAAATTCTTCAAAATACTGAAGATCCATTCTCTACAGTTCACATGTCATGACCAAGTAAAAATATGTAGTATCATCTATGGTTTTCCAGAACTTAATGTGTGTACTGACCTATTTATGGTTGAATGGGTCAAGGCACAGTTCCTGGCCCCTCCTCTTCGCTGGCCGCTACTAGGTCCACTCCCTTCTCCATGAGCTTAATCGTACCTCTATTTCAGTTTACGTCTTCTGATGCATCTTAGAGCTAGGAAAGTATCCATTAAATCTTGTATACGTTCAGGTAAATTTGTTAATGTATCAAAATAGTGCAAAAATCTTGGAGTCATTGGAATGTATGCCATAACTGGAGAATGACTCATCTGATCGGCTTCAAATTCTCACCACTTGTGTGGTTTCCTGAACACAAGGTTCATGCTACTATTGGCTGACATACAACCAAATTTGCCGATTTCATTCGGTAAATTATTTGATAAAGTATAACTTCTGATAGGCTTCAAACTTAATGTGCTCGTGTATTTTAGTATATTGGTCTCTTTGAAAGGTTTGAATAACATTGTGGTTGTGTGTCATAATTTACCATTATTAATTGAAGAAATTTGCATATTAGTTTCCATATATGTGAATGCCTCTTCTGATTCCCTTCAGATCTTCAACACTAATACTTAACCGCATTATCAACTTATGCCGCACTCTGCACTATTCCAATCGCCTGCACTGAGGAACAATGCGTGGATACAGAAATACACCTAGTTAGCCACAGGAAGAGCAAGTATGAGGGAGGAAGAGGATTTAGAGCATGACAAAACAACGGCGAGACTTGTGGGTACACTGGCAAAAAAAGACATGCAAGGGAGAATAAGTGGCCTAACCACTCTGAACTTTGTTTTAAGTGTTTTAAAACTTACGAAGTTTCCCTCTATTCAGCCATACTTGCAGGAGCGACTTCATTACGGAGTAACGAAGTTGAGAGTAGGTATGATAGGGCCCAGGAGGTTAGCAAAAAAAAAAAAATACTGCCCGTTGGGGCCACAAGCTGAGACTCGACCCCCGCAAAACATCTCGGTGCAAATCACTTTCCTTCACCAAGAGAAATGAACGTCAAAATTTGAACGTTTCCTATTTTTCCCCTCAGCCACCTCGTTACCAGACGTATCATTTTTTTTTTAATTTACTTCTTTGTGGTTAAATATACGTTTTTATATGTTCAGGTGTAGGTGGTGGTGTGGCTGCAGGTGTGGCTGGTATAGTGTCGCCCTGAGAGTGAAAGTTCGGTCACGCCAGACAAGCAGGTTGTCATGTGTGAGTGCCTCGCCTGGGTAATGTGTCGGCCAGAACTGTAACCTCACTCACGCAATTACACTTAAACAGTTACACTCACACTCTCTCTGTAGGAAGATTGTCATGAAGGGTTGGTAAGTGTGAAGGTTTCAACAAGAGTGAACATTTAGCAAATGTGTGTTTACAGATAAGAGTGTAAGCAACTGTATTTTGGGATTTCACACGTGCTTATAAATGTTTACAGTACCGACAAGTTGATGAGTAGGATACTGGTGCAACACCTAAGTATACTGTCGAAACGTTCAGACTATCATAGCCCGGTGGCCTGGTGGCTAAAGCTCCCACTTCACACACGGAAGGCCCGGGTTCGATTCCCGGCGGGTGGAAACATTCGACACGTTTCCTTACACCTGTTGTCCTGTTCACCTAGCAGCAAATAGGTACCTGGGTGTTAGTCGACTGGTGTGGGTCGCATCCTGGAGGACAAGATTAAGGACCCCAATGGAAATAAGTTAGACAGTCCTCGATGACGCACTGACTTTCTTGGGTTATCCTGGGTGGCTAACCCTCCGGGGTTAAAAATCCGAACGAAATCTTATCTTATCTTACCTAATACAGGCGATTATAACGCTGGAGACAGTAGCAGTAGAGAGGAAATTCTAAGGTGGTCAGTCCCTTCGCCTTGATAGGTGGTCAATCACTTAGAATAAAGGCAAAAGTATGAGGCCAAAGACTAAGAAGACTAATGGTTATGATCATAACCATGATTTTTAAAGAGGTGGACCGGTGAGCCAATGGAAGTCCTCGGTCAGATGATCAAAAGCTCCAGCTGTGGGTCATCGTATGACTAAGACCCACGTCAGGAAAAGCTTGTCCTGTTTCCTTACAAACATTATATCTATACCAAAGACTGTTCACCTAGCAGTAAGTAGGTAAATGGGTGTTAATTGACTTGTGGATCGCATCCCGGAGGTAGGGGGTGTTAGTATACTTTGAACAGAGCTTGGCTTTGAAATGAACTCAGGTAGGATAATATCTCTTAGCCTGTAAATTCATCTGAATAAAAAAAAATAGGTGAGCGGGGCCCACTAGTGGAGGTTGGTAAGTTTATTCAGGTATACACAAATACAGTTACGTAGATTATCATACATAGCAGCATATGTGTAGAAAACCTAGGATAACCCAAAAAAGTCAAGTGACTTATTTCCATTGGGGTCATACAAAACAAGTTATTAATAGATCTGATGAGCCCCTCAAGGAGGTTCTTTGATGCTGATAAGGGGCTCTTGATCTAGAGAATTGGATCTGTGTTCCAATTCCCTGAATCAAGCCAGAATACCTTCCATTCCCCCCAGGCACTGTGCAATCCCTACGGGTTTAGCGCTCCCCATGATAAAAAGATCTGTTGATAAATTAGACCCATGTGCAACTCTTGGGTATCTTTATTGAGGAAACGTTTCGCCCCGTATTATGATGTTATTTTGTCAGACAAGTATCCTATTATAAATGGTATTAGACTGAAGAAGCCTGCTGTGCAGGCGAAACGTTTCAACACTAGAAACACTCCGATGCTGCACGTGTGTCTTGTCTATCATTGTGTTGGAGTGTGAGCAAGGTGACGTCTGTGTTGCTGGAGTGTGAGCAAGGTGACGTCTGTGTTGCTGGAGTGTGAGCAAGGTGACGTCTGTGTTGCTGGAGTGTGAGCACGGTGACGTCTGTGTTGCTGGAGTGTGAGCAAGGTGACGTCTGTGTTGCTGGAGTGTGAGCAAGGTGACGTCTGTGTTGCTGGAGTGAGCAAGGTGACGTCTGTGTTGCTGGAGTGTGAGCAAGGTGACGTCTGTGTTGCTGGAGTGTGAGCAAGGTGACGTCTGTGTTGCTGGAGTGTGAGCATGGTGACGTCTGTGTTGCTGGAGTGTGAGCAAGGTGACGTCTGTGTTGCTGGAGTGTGAGCAAGGTGACGT
Organism: Cherax quadricarinatus; assembly: GCF_038502225.1. Classification (NCBI taxonomy): domain Eukaryota; kingdom Metazoa; phylum Arthropoda; class Malacostraca; order Decapoda; family Parastacidae; genus Cherax; species Cherax quadricarinatus. The sequence goes on from NC_091296.1 coordinate 58,969,382, forward strand.
CTGTGTTGCTGGAGTGTGAGCAAGGTGACGTCTGTGTTGCTGGAGTGTGAGCAAGGTGACGTCTGTGTTGCTGGAGTGTGAGCAAGGTGACGTCTGTGTTGCTGGAGTGTGAGCAAGGTGACGTCTGTGTTGCTGGAGTGTGAGCAAGGTGACATCTGTGAAGCGATTCATGAGAATCAGATAGCCAGTGGCAGGTACAATGCCTCCCTCTTATTTTCTATGTTGTTGATATTTCTATTATTATTTGTTTTCATTATCTTTATTATGTTCAGGGAAAACTGCAAAACCCGTAAGGGTCATACAACGCCTGAAGAATAGGGAGTAATTAGGTTTGATCCAAGGCACGGGATATAAAAAAAAAAGTCTCTTGGAAAATTAAATCTCTCGGTATTTGTCTCGTAAACAAATCCGGTGATTTGTCATGTATAGTCGTAAAAGGCTTTCTTAATTCTTCCTTCCATCCTCTGTTGGTACCCATAGATACTGGCAGGTCCTGCAACTGCTGTAGCGTATAGTTCTATCAGCAGTTTCATCACTTCTACCTTCCATGTTTGGATGTTATCTGAGTGTTTTAGCTCCACCTCTTCGCTGGCTGTTACTGGATTTATTCTCTTCTGGCTACGAAAGTCTTATCGTACCTCTTTTAGTTATGTATGGATCGCGCGCATGTGTGTGTACTCACCTATTTGTATTGGCAGGGGTCGATTTACATTATTATTATTATTATTATTATAATCAAGGGGAAGCGCTAAACCCGGAGGATTATACAGCACTTGGGAGGGGGATGTGGAAGGCATTCAGGTTTAACTCGGGGAACTGGAGCACAGATCCAATTCCCTAAATCAAGAGCTCCTCACCAACATCAAGGAACCTTCCTTGAGGGGGGTCGATTTACAGCTCCTGGCCCTGCCTCTTCGTGTGTGTGTGTGTGTGGTATCAGTACAGGAAACTATTCTTGCGACCTCTACGAGGAGACTTTCTGGTGAAATCACTTGATTACAAATGTTACAATTCTTCCCAACCTTCTCTTTTCCTGGAGAATACTTTGTGGACGTCCTACCTAGACACCAACTCACTTTTCTTAACAGGAACACCCAACGACACACACTAGCCTCGTGATTACACTATTGATCATAAAGCCTATCACTCCTGTCCATAAAGAGAGATATTAGTCATTGTTTCGTAATATCGTGAGAGTAAAGATAAAAAAAAAAAGGTTAAAATTTCTTGGCTGTAATAATTCACAAAAATATATGGTTTGGAGAGGAAACTTTAAACGATTCTTCTTTCCCGTTCTAGACTGAATAATATAAAATCTTGGTTCACAATATCGAGAAAATGGTGTTTTTGTATCAGTAATCTTTTTGCTTTCTCCATGTTTGGCTGAGTGTGCATCAGTGAGTTAGAAACTGTACTAGTAGAACATTAAAGTGCTTTTACTTGGATATACATTCAAAGTCACTCACTGACCCACCACTATTACTCAAGCTTAATAAGATCGTCATTGTTGTTATTGACTGTGATGTGGACACAATAAATGCTGGTGACAGTGTTACCTGATTCACTACTGTCTACCTGCTGTCAGTCTACTTGAGATATCTTGTAAGTTTATCGGTTGTCAAGCCTTCACGTGTTACGGAAATACCTACAATGTTCAGAGAGAACAGTTGATTATAGTGTTCTCTCCTGTTAATGGAGCAGTCATCACACAAGAAATTCCGTAGTCTGTTCATCCTGCCACACTCAAAGCCTCTCATGACCCACAGCAGCCAAAATTATATAGTTTTTAATCCCTGTTTTAGGGATTAAAGTATCCCTGACTGGTAGTATCCTTGATGGGCAAAATCCTTGACTGTTAGTATCCTGGACTGGTTGGTAGTATCCCTGACTGGTAGTCTTAATGACTTTGTGCAGTTGATATGCTTTGGCTAGTTAATGAACTCTTATATATATATATATATATATATATATATATATATATATATATATATATATATATATATCTATATATATATATATATATATATATATAAATTCTTTTTTTTTTTTTTTTTTTCAACAAGTTGGTCGTCTCCCACCGAGGCAGGGTGACCCAAAAAAGAAAGAAAATCCCCAAAAAGAAAATACTTTCATCATCATTCAACACTTTCACCACACTCACACATTATCACTGCTTTTGCAGAGGTGCTCAGAATACAACAGTTTAGAAGCATATACGTATAAAGATACACAACATATCCCTCCAAACTGCCAATATCCCAAAACCCCTCCTTTAAAGTGCAGGCATTGTACTTCCCATTTCCAGGACTCAAGTCCGACTATAAGAAAATAACCGGTTTCCCTGAATCCCTTCACTAAATATTACCCTGCTCACACTCCAACAGATCGTCAGGTCCCAAGTATCATTCGTCTCCATTCACTCCTATCTAACACGCTCATGCACGCTTGCTGGAAGTCCAAGCCCCTCGCCCACAAAACCTCCTTTACCCCCTCTTTCCAACCGTTTCGAGGACGACCCCTACCCCTCTTTCCTTCCCCTATAGATTTATATGCTTTCCATGTCATTCTACTTTGATCCATTCTCTCTAAATGACCAAACCACCTCAACAACCCCTCTTCTGCCCTCTGACTAATGCTTTTATTAACTCCACACCTTCTCCTAATTTCCACACTCCGAATTTTCTGCATAATATTTACACCACACATTGCCCTTAGACAGGACATCTCCACTGCCTCCAACCGTCTCCTCGCTGCTGCATTTACCACCCAAGCTTCACATCCATATAAGAGTGTTGGTAC
>NC_091296.1:58989680-59074680 GCF_038502225.1 Cherax quadricarinatus
TAGCAAACTGTATAAGAATACCACCAGAAATGAACATTTCACGGGGACAGTATAATAGAATGTAATACAAGTAGCGTAGATTTCGACTTCATTCTGAGGCCCTCTTCAGCTAATTAAAGCCTACACTTGAGATAAAGTTTATAATTTTTATTATAATTATGGGGGAGGGCTAAACCCGTAGGGATTATACAACGCCTGTTGGGGGAGATGAAAGTTATTCAGTCTCAATTCAGGGAACTGGAGCACAGATCCAATTCCCTAGATCAAGAGCTCCTCACTAGCGTCAAGGAACCTTCCATGAGGGGATAAGTTTATAAACAAAGATTTATCTCGTGTACATTCATATAGATTTGAACATTTACTGGTTATTTTCATCCACCTCGCCTATCAAAAGGTTGTTTAATTTGGTTTAAAGTGTATCGATTAAAATATTTAACCAAGACAGGACTAGCAGCAATTAGTTGAAAGTTGATAATAGAATTATGGATGAGTGGAATAAATTCCCTAGTAGTGTTGTTGAAGCTAAAACCTTGTGGACTTTTAAAAATAGGTTAGTTAAGTACACGAGCTCGTTGGTGCGAGTTGAACCTGCCTAACATGGGTCAATATACCTGCCACAGTGCTCCTCCTTATGTAACCTGGCCACCACCGGCCAAGGATAGTTTAATCCCAAGTTTGAGCCTATGGAAATTAAAATCTAGGTCTTAAGATAATGAGATATACTCTAGAGTCTAGATCCCTGCACGTGTACATACACTAGCTCTCAGTGCACACACACACAATCTTAATTTTTAAAGGGGAAGGCCTCTGTCAGATGACCAAAAGCTGCAGTGGTGGGTCATCATATGACTAAGCTCTACGTCAGGAAACAGGAAACACTTGTCCTGTTTCCTGACGAATCTTACCTAACCTAACTTTCACGTGTACATATACTGTAATTCTCAGTGCACACACATACCTCACACATACATCCCCTCATGTGCACATACTCTAGTTTTCAGTTCACACACAAGATAAACACTTATTATCGCTAATTTTTTTTTCATATTCGTAGGTAAATATACATTTGCATAGGTTTATGTAACTTAGCCCTGCCTAGCCTAGCTAAACTGAATTAAAAACAAAATAACATTTGTAAGTGTACAAGAAGTGTTAATTATTATTATTATAATCAAAAAGAAGCGCTAAGCCACAAGGGCTATACAGCGCTGCAGGGTAGGGAAGGAAGCGAGGGTATTGGATGGCAGAAGGGAGGAGGGATGATCAGTAGGTTACAGAAAACAGCGGGGCAGGGGATAGTACGGGGGTAACAAGAAGTGTTAAGAAAGTGAGGGTGGTCATCAGGTAACAAACTTATTGTAGTGATAACTGAGGACAGGAAGAATGTGTTGAAGTGTGAGAGCAGTGTACCATGCTCATTATAACCAGTTCCACAGTTTCAGTTTAGGTTTTTGTCATTAACCGGTATTTGTTTTATGCTTCTGTGTTTGTGTGCATATGAATCAGTGTGCACGATTTGTAATGTATTATAAGTGGTGGGATGTGTACATATGTGGGTATAATTGGGGGGGGGAATGTGTGTATGTATGTATATACGTATGCATGGGATGAGGAAGAAAAATGTGCAATGGACCAGTTAGTTGCATTACTGCCTTGCTGGAAGAGGGAAGTTACCGCTCTGCTGTTGCTGCTGTAACTCTAGTGTTTTAAACACCTTCAACATCCTGCTACAGTCTTCACAACATAGATAATAAAATGTACGTGGAAACAGAGGGAGTGTAAATGTCGTGTGAATATCTTGTGGTTAAGTCATATAGAAAGTTGGCCGGTGTAGAAAGTGACAGGAGTGTCAGTGGGAAGTGAAGATTAGTGGATGCTGTCCACATTGCTTTGTTCCTCTTAATAGCTATTTTTTCCTAAAGTTATTCATTGATAATTTTACAATGTTATCACACGTGCTTGTGTTATCAAGGTGCTTGCCGATGATGCTTATGTTTTTAAACTAAATCTAATTTAAGACGTTCTTTTTATTTTCTTCGGAGGAACTCGGAATGTGGTAATTCTAATGGTAAATGGTGTTTAATATCAAACATATGCTCAAAGTCAAATTCTAAGGTGTTGCCGCAGATATCTCCCAAGTTTACTCCAGCTTCTAATTTTGGTATTATTCCATACTGTTCTTTACTTCCCTGCCATTAGAAATGATCCTAGGCACGATTTTCTTTATGACTGTTTGTGTTGTGATATACGTCATATGAAATATAGCAATAAGTTAGTCAAATAACATAGGAAGAAATCAGCTGATACCAGAGAGTCGAGGTGGTGAGTGCCAAACACCTTGATCACTGACGTCTTGTCACATACACTTGTCTGATTTCCTCCGTATTTATTACATTCTACATCTCGCCTCCACTGAATGAATATCAGATGAAAAGCGAAGGATTGCGAATTGGTTTCGTGGCATCCATACTGGAGTGTAAGCTAAGGGAGCGAAGAAATGTGGGAAATAAAGGAAGGCCAGTGGGAAGTGTAGTATGGGCGGGCGGCGCGGTACGTGCTGCCCTCTCAGTGTTCATCCGGGCTCCTGTGAACATGGTGATACTCTCTGCCAGAGTCTCGGATTTATCTACCTAATCTTCAGCTAGTTTTCACTCTGGACGATAACTGCCATTATGAGATAAAAGTGAATTCATTCAATATAATTTGCGTGCGGAGACTAACGGTGCTGGGGAAGCAGGTAAGCCGATAACTTTGAAAATGTTGGTGTGTGTGTGTGTGGAGCTGGTCCAGAGCTCTTGTTATTGTTGATTCCAAGATGGCTGGTGGGTCTGACTGGCGAGAATAGCACTGATATGCTTCTTTGCCTTCCTCTCTTGCAGGATGGAGTTAAGGGTTGGCAACAAGTATCGTCTAGGACGGAAGATAGGAAGTGGATCTTTCGGTGACATATACTTAGGTGAGTACCGTTATAATGGAGTAGACAGAGGAGGCCAAGTAGGCCTGGGTGTGAACATTGGCTAGGCTGCCCTAGCGCCTCTCTTGACAAAGGACGACACCAACAAAGGGTTCTTCATCTTCCCACTTAACACCCTTCTACCGTATACATAAGACAAATTATTTGCAATACCAGGCTAGTTACCCGTAATTCCCTCGCACCTGTTAATTTTGGATTATTATTATTATTATAATCAAAAAGAAGCGCTAAGCCACAAGGGCTATACAGCGCTGCAGGGTAGGGAAGGAAGCAAGGGAATTGGATGGCAGAAGGGAGGGGGGATGATCAGCAGGTTACAGAAAACAGCGGGGCAGGGGATAGTACGGGGGTAGAGGGTAGCAAGAGATACAAGTAGAAAGGGCTGAACGTATCAAAATTTGTGGAGTAAGTCAGTCGTTGTCAAAAAGTCAATGAGAGAGTCCGGATGAAAGGTGGGTCCATCAGCGAGAAGGGAAGGTAAAGAGAGAGCAGCGGGGCGAAGACGACGACAGAGGTAAATTCTGCGTGCTCGTTGATAAAGTGGGCAGTCCAACAGAATGTGGCTGACTGATAATGGAGCTTGGCAATTCTCACAGAGAGGAGCAAGACGCCTCTCCATGAGATATCCATGAGTAAGACGAGTATGGCCAATGCGAAGACGGGAGAGAGTAGTCTCCCAACCTCGACACTGGTGATAAGAAGACGGCCAGTAACCTATACTCGGTTTAATAGACTGAAGTTTGTTGCCGAGCATAGTAGACCAACGTTGTTGCCAACGGGTGTGAAGGTGGGAAGATATTACAGCAAAATAGTCCGTACATGGAATACCTCTATAAGAAACTGGTAGGTCATGTACTGCTGACCGCGCAGCAGTGTCTGCCTGTTCATTGCCCTGTACGTCAACATGACCAGGGACCCAACAAAAAACAATATCTTTATGCTTAGTAAAGATGCGGCGTAGCCAAAGTTGGATACGGAGGACTAAGGGGTGAGGTGTATCAAATTTTTGTATAGCCTGTAAAGCACTAAGGGAGTCTGAGACAACCACAAATGATGACACAGGCATAGATGCAATACGGATAAGTGCTGTAAGGATGGCATATAATTCAGCAGTAAAAATACTAGCTGAAGATAGTAAATGCCCTTGTACGACGCTGTCCGGAAACACTGCTGCGAATCCTACGCCGTCAGAAGACTTAGAGCCATCTGTGTACACAGCAATGGCATGAGAATGAGAGTGAAAGTGGTCAAGAAAAAGAGAGCGGGAAGCGACCGTAGACAGTTGGGCTTTCGAGCAAGGGAGGGAGAAAGAACAGACTCGAACAGCTGGAACTTCCCAGGGGGGTAGGGAAAAGTGAGATGCTACATGTACATAGAAAGGTGGTAGTTGAAGAGAAGACAAGAGCGAATGAAGGCGAAGAGAGAAGGGACGGAGTAAGCAGGGGCGGCGAACAAATAAAGAATGTCTACTAATATCAGTGACCATTCTATAAATGGAAGGATTGAGGAGATCATGAGAGCGTACATAGTAGCGCAAGCAATGGGCATCACGGCGATCGGATAAGGATGGAACGTTCGCTTCTGCATAGAGGCTTTCGACAGGGGAAGAGCGAAAAGCACCAAGGCATAAACGTAATCCTTGGTGATGAATGGGGTTAAGGCTAGAGAGAGTAGCAGGAGATGCCGCTGAATAGATCTGGTCACCATAATCAAGTTTCGATAAAATAAGGGTGGAATGTAGGTGAAGGAGGGTTCGACGATCAGCTCCCCACGAAAGATGAGCAAGGGTTTTAAGAAGGTTCAGCCGGCTGTGACAAGTTGCCTTCAGAGAGGTAATGTGAGGTTTCCAGGATAACCTACGATCAAAGAGGAGGCCCAGAAACTTGACTGTATCACGTTCAGGGATACGTGAGCCATAGAGGTACAAAGGATGATCAGAGATGACAGAGCGTCTAGTGAAAGTGATTTGGTGGGTTTTAGTGCTGGAAAATTTAAACCCATGTGTGGTGGCCCAATTGGAAACACGGTCGACTGCATGCTGGAGAGAAACTGTAAGGAGGTGACAGTCAGCGCCTGCACAGGCAATAGCGAAGTCATCAACATAGAGTGATGACCAAATATTTGATGGAAGACTAGAGGCCAAATCATTAATAGCAAGGAGAAAAAGTGTTGTGCTCAGAACACATCCCTGGGGGACACCTTCAGCTTGGAGAAAGTCCGGGGAGAGCACATTATTAACCCGAACACGGAAATGCCTGTCAGTTAAAAAGTTCTTAAGGAAGGATGGTAGATTGCCTCGAAGGCCTAAGGAGTGGGCTTGGGCTAAAATATTATACCTCCAAGTTGTGTCATATGCCTTCTCAAGATCAAAAAATATGGCAATAACTGAGTGGTTATTCGCAAAGGCATTACGAACATACGTATCCAAGCGCAGTAAGGGGTCTATGGTAGAACGTCCCTTACGAAAGCCATATTGACGAGTGGAGAGACTGTTGTGTGTCTCTAAATACCACACTAAACGTCTATTTACTAGACGTTCCATTACTTTGCAAACTGCACTGGTAAGAGCAATGGGACGATAGTGGGAGGTTTCATGTCCCGTAGTGCCTGGTTTGCGGAAAGGGAGAACAATGGCGGATTTCCACAGCTGTGGAAGAACTCCTTGTGACCAAATAAGATTGTAAAGGCGTAATAGGACTGCAAGGGCTGACTGATGTAAATGTTGTAGCATACGAATATGAATGTCGTCGGGCCCAGCTGCCGATGATCGACAAGCTGAGAGTGTTGCCTCCAGTTCTTGAAGTGTAAAAGGCACATTATACTGTTCTTCTCTGAGAGAAGAAAAGTCCAAGGGTGCTAACTCTCTGGCAGACTTTGAGGAAAGAAATGAGGGGCATAGATGGAGTCCCTGAGAAATACGGACCAGATGATTGCCAATTTCATTGGCAACATCTAGTGGGTTTGCTATATCAACACCGGCAACCCGCAGAACAGGAGCCGGGTCAGGAGAATATTTACCACTCAGTTTTCGTACTTTTTTCCAGACTGCACTCATAGAGGAAGCAGAGGTGATGGTGGAGACATAATCTCGCCAGCAAGTGCGTTTAGCGTCACGGATGACACGGCGAGCGATCGCACGCTTCTGTTTAAAATCAAGGAGTCGCTCTGTGGTTCTATTGTACCGGTACCTGCCCCATGCAGCGCGTTTCAAACGTACTGCACGAGCACAAGCAGGAGACCACCAAGGCACGCATTTCTGAGAATGCCTGCTCGAAGTTTGGGGTATAGAATGAGAAGCTGCGGTGAAAACGGAGGATGAGAAGAGGTGTAAAAGCTCATCGATGGAGGACGAAGAAGGAACCTCTTTAAAAACAGTCAGGTGTGAGTAAAGGTTCCAATTTGCCCGATTAAATTGCCAGCGTGGGGTGCGAAGAGGTGGCGAATATGAAGGGGAAGTAAGAATGATTGGGAAATGATCACTGTCATGTAAGTCCGGGAGAACAGACCAAGTAAAGTCTAATGCGGCGGAGGAAGAGCAAACTGAGAGATCGATGCAAGAGAGAGTATGAGTCCGAGGATCAAAATGGGTGTGAGTACCTGTATTTAAAACATGGAGGGGGTGGGTGGCAAGAAAAGCCTCTAACTGAATTCCACGGGAATCACAGTGAGACCCTCCCCAGAGGAAATGGTGGGCATTAAAATCACCAAGTAACAGAATTGGTGGCGGTAATGACGAAACAAGGAAGGCAAAATCCGGAATAGATAATGCCCGAGAAGGAGAGAGATATAAAGAACAGAGCGTATACCACCTATGTAAGTGGATACGGGCTGCTGTGTAATGCAGCGAAGTATGAACAAATAGCTGATGGTACGGAATATCAGTGCGGAGAAGAAGGGCACTTTCATTAAAGGTCCCATCAGGAAAAGGATCTGAAGAATACAATAAATTATAGCCTGAGATGTGAGAAATAACAGCAGAGTGTAATTTTGGTTCCTGTAAGCAAACACCAACAGGGGCAAACTGGGAGAGTAACATCTGAAGCTCACCCCGATTACCCCTGAGGCCACGTATATTCCACTGTAAAAAGGCCATGAATGGCAATGATAAAGATACTTGAAATCCGCAGGTAAGGGTTCCTACGGACTAGGAGGGTTAGAAAAGTCCACATGCGGAGGCAGTGGAAAATGTTCAAGCAGCGAAGGAACGGTGCGCTGTGAAGAAAGGAGTTGCGCAGATGGAGCAGAGGAGAGAGAAAGAGCGGAAGGTGGATCAGTGTCCATTGATGGTTTGGTCTCTGCAATATATTCAGAGATTGCTTCAAGTGTTTCAGAATTCAGAGATGTTGTATGGGAGACAATATTGGGAATGGTAGGGGGAGGATGAGTAAAGATTGGAACTGTATTGGACTGTACCAAGGTAGGGGGGGGCGAAAGGGTGGAGGGAACTGGAGAAGCGTGGCAGGGGACAGAAGAGACAGGAACCTGGGAGGTAGCAGAAGAGGAAGAAACTTGGGAGGGAACAGGGGAGGAAGGTACATTACGAGGAGGAGGGTGAACCTCTGCACTTGTAACTGAGCCAGTGAGAGGGGAAGAACTAGGGACAGAGACAGGGAGGGTAAAATGAGGAGGTGGAAGATGGGTAGGAGGTGTTACCGGACCTTTTTTTGACTTTTGAGAAGTAGAGGGACGATTGGGAAGAGGTGTCGTACGAGGTCTCGTCGATACTGAGGCTTGTAAGAGAGAACTCGAAGAAGCGAGATTAGACTGAGGCGTTGAAGTAGGGACGTCTGAGCCGAGGACAGCAAAAGGATTAGATACAGGAGTGATTATGGGAGAGGTAACCACAGAGGTGGGTGTAGAAGATGGGATACCAGAAGTGGGGGGACGTTTTGAAACACGGGAATAAGAAACACGTGGGAGTCTCCCTTGGAGGCGGAGATGAGAAACTGCCATGGCATAAGGGAGACCTTCTGTCTCTTTGAGGTAACGGATTTCCCGCTCGTTTAAATAGACCTGACAACGGCGAGAGTACGAAGGGTGAGCCTCATGACAGTTAAGGCAAGAGGGAGATCGATTGCAAGACGTATTAGAATGGTCATCGGCACCACAGACTGGGCATTCGGCGATAGATCTGCAATATTTCGCTGGATGGCCAAATCGCCAGCAATTTCTACACTGTTGTGGTGTAGGGATCACCTTTCGAACTTGTAACCGATGTCCTGCTATATAAACTGAGGATGGGAGTTCTCGGCTGTCAAAAGTTAAACGAGCCACATTGCTAGGGTATCGTCTCCGCCCACGGGCAGGAAGAACGTAAGTGTCTACCTTGAGGATTGGGAGATCTTGGAGTTCCAGCTGTTCTAGAATGTCGGTGCCACATGTCTGGAAATTTTGTTGAACTATGGTATGGGGCAGAATAACGGTACCACTACAAGAATTGAGGGAATGATGTTTTTCAAGGGTGACAGGAACAGTATCTATATGGGAAAGACGAGAGAGCTCACGAGCCTGGGTAGCATTCTGTACGGTAATGATGCGCGTACCGCTCTTAAGAGCATGAAAAGAAATATCTTTACCAACATGGCGTAGGAGTGCCTTGCCAATACTATGGTCAGAAAGATAGGCAGTAGAGGAAGTTGGTCGTAAAGTGAAGAATTTAGTCCACTGTTCAGTCTGAAACTGAGCGTGGAAAGGTAGTGAAGGACGTGTCGATCTTTTCTGAGAAGAACGAGAAGGTGAAGGTGGAGAAGTATCATCAGCAGGTAATTGTCGTTGACGTTTAGGCGTGGGACCAGAGTTGGTCCGACGTGGAACGGGTCGGCGATTTGAAAATTGCCGCACCGTAGAGGGAGAGGCCGGAAGCATAGTCAGAGGAGAGCGAAGGTCTGGTAAATCGAAGGAGTCAGTCGAGGCCTCAGTACCTGAAGCAGGTGAGGAAACAGCACCGGCAATAGGTACAGAGGCATGAGGAATGTCTGAAGAGTGGTCCAAAGACGAGGCGGGGTCAGAACGGGGTGCGGTATCAAGAAGGGGCCCGGGGGTACCAGGTTCATGGACTAGGGCTGCCATGGTTAGGTTACTTCTTTCTTTTTGTTTTTAAGAAAAAAAAAGAAAGAAGAAAAGAAAATAAAAATAAAAAAAAGAAAAAAAAAGGGGGGACCGGGGAGGGATAGTTCCTAGGAGGAATGAAAGGGCCAGAAATCTCCCTCCGCGCCCAAGAGGACTCGACACCGCTAGTAGCGCAGATGCAGCATGGAACCCGTGCCATACCCTACCCTTCATGCCAGTAAACCAGCAATCTGGGATAGCAACCTCACATCTGCCGAGCTACCTCGGTGGACAAAAGAGAGGGCGGCCGGATATCCGCCACAAAGCATACCTCCTTCAGCCACCACCCCCGGAATCCGAAAGGTGGCTTCCAGAGATACACCCGTCGCCCAAAAGACACCCAAAGCTACTCCGGGATACCGGAGAGGGATCGGGACATCCCTAGGCAATCCAGATTCCACGGCAAACTACGCCACCGCCAAGAAACCTCAACGGAATGGGATCGACCCCGGTGTCCTTTCCTCTACCTAGGAACTAGCGTGCCTGTGGGAGAAATCCCAAAGGACAAAAAGAGGAAGGGCAAAAGGGAGGAGTGGGGAGGAGGAGGAGGAAAGGAAAAAGGGGAGGATGGGGAGGATGGGATAGGGGAGGGGAGATTGGGGGGTAATTAGGTTCGGTCTGAGGAAGAAGACCGATAGGTCTAATTCCTCAGACCAAGAGCCTCTTCACCACGCCAAGGAGCCCCCCTTGAAGAGGTCTCTGCAAATCATACAATAAGCAGAGGTAATTTTAATACATATTTCAGCTTCATAATTACAAATTGCACTAAGATATACAAGAAGCTACATTTTATAACCAAAATGAAAAAATCCTGTAAACCATTGGCAAGTAATTTCTTAAACACTGTTCAATGAAATTTACCATTAGGCACAGTGTCAGAATAGGCAAGTCCTTAAATTGGTATTGTATGGCTATTCAATATTTTTTTTATAACTGTGCAGTGTATATATATTTAGGTCATCATCATCATGACATGTTACTTTAATACATTTAGTTTGTTATATACATGTTAAAATTGAGACAAAATGAAAACCTAGATGGATTTAGGTAAATAGTTTGGAGAAATTATAGGGATATGCGAGGTCAGGTAACAAAATGTAATTTTTGCATGTTGTATGCATTTTATAATTAAAATACAGATTTCCTATTTATGGCAATAACTTTGGTTGACTGTATTACATGACTTGAATAGCTAAAACAATGATTTGTAGTTTAGGAATTCTTTACTTAGTGGCAGGATGTGTCATTTGCATTCATTGTTGTGTTGCATTATCAGTAAACACGGGCATTGATCCTCAGAACATTCTCCAGGTAGGTATCTTTTGCTGGATACCAAACCATTGTGTTCATTGTATTGAACTTACAGAATCTCTTGTGCAGGATCTGATATACTGCAGGCAGTTATTCTCTTCAGACTACACATTTCCCTTTCAAGACATTGCACTTGTAAAATCACATTGCCAGTCACTGGCAGTGTCATGTTGGGCTTCTGGCTATCCTCATTAAGCTACTGGTTATGGGTACTGATACTCTTGTGTCTGCTTATTGATTACACTGATCACATATGGCCATCTCATGGCAAAGCACTCTGCACCACATGGCAAAACTTAACAGTTCATACTGACATTACAGCATCTTTAGATAGATTGCCCTGTTTTCAGGAAGCATGCAGACTATTTTCAAGTTCAGTGTTCTGACATGCTTACTAAACTAATTTCCTTTTAAGATTTGCCTTGAATACAGATTCTATCCATGACCCACATGTGATTTATTGCAATGACCTTAAAATCATCAATTAGTATTTCATCTTTGTACTCTCTTGATGCAGCATTTCCATGCAGTTTAGCGTTTTTAATAATTATGAAATAAAGTAGTAATATTTAAAATTTGAATGAAATATTTCTAAGGCATCATATTCTAAGGGACTCATAACAGTGGATTAAAGTTGGGAACATTTAAATGTAGAAAGTACTGCATATATACAACAAAGCACTAGTCGTCTAGTATTAGAGCTGTAGGTGAATATAACAAACTATTGGGTATTGTTATCAAAGCAAATATTTTGAGTGAAGTTCTGCTTCTCTTTTAAGCTGTCCTGCTTTCTTCTCTCCTAAGCCTTCCTGCATTCTCCCTTTCCTAACATCTGCTTTTCCCATGCCTCAGTGAAGTAGACACCCTGTTCCAGCCTGGGGTTAAGTCATATAACGCCGTAGCTACTATCTTCTTGCAAGCTGAAGTTGAGGTAAAGGCAAAATAACAAGGGGAAAACTAGAGAGAAAAATGGGATAATTAACCCAATCATAACATAAGCTGCCATCATGGAGGAGAATGGAGTTACGTTAGGCCCTCACTGTCATGTGGGGTTTGAAACGTGGATGGGGGTAAAAACACTCACGTAAGCTGGTTAGTACGTATAATTATAACGGAAAGTATGGGAAGCACCATCAGCTGCCCTGCCTCTCTGCTCTCTATCTTAAGACTGACCCACCAGTGCCTAGGGGGTGAGCGGCATTCAAAAACATGCTATGGTCAGCAGCAACGTGAATAACAGTCAATGATTCATACACGGTTGGTAGCGAGTCATCTACTGGTAACTGGTTACTGGTAACTGGTACTACTGAGATCACAACAATTGTGAGAAATGTGCATATTGTAACATCGGGGTTTCCTGAGTCACCCCACTGCAACACTGTAGTATAGCTGATGTATTGCCTCAGGATTGGTTTCTAGAGTTGAATAGCTTCAAACTGGTTGATCGTAGACTTGGCAGATGGTGCAAAATTTCTCCATTAAAAGGCACTCTTGAGCACAGAGAGAACTTGCTGAGTGCCCAGGTCCCTGGCTAGTGACCCCAACCTCCGTATAAAAGGGGAATTAACAAACCAGTTCCCTCTGGTGGTCTTCCAGAGGGAACTGGAAAAGTTCCTCAGATTAGTGCCTGACCCGCCAGACAGCAGTTTTTATGTTGGACTGCATATATCTAGCAGTAACAGCCTGGTTGGCGAGATCTTGATGTGGAGGATTTTCCTTACATGTGCATGATTGACCAACTGTTAATTAGAGCCAGCTTTAACACTTAAAAATCTGCCAGCCTCCCCACAAATTTTGAGAATACGGTGAACATTTCTTCCACAATGTGGCTGTCAAACCAAGTAGACTGGACACTGACCAATATGATGTCCTTGACATCTAGTACTGGGTTCATTACAAGGGAGAGTCATCCAGTTTAGTCACTGAATGGCATTATGAGCTGACATAGATGCTTACACTGAGTGTGGTGAATGACAGTTTACCAGCTCTGGGACTTTACTCCCATTGAGCTCTGTACCAGCACTGAGATGCTATCAAAAAGTTCCTGGACTCAATTTTTTTGCATGCTTCCTAGGTGAAATATGGTTTTGTAGATAATGCTGCTTATTACACTCCTTTGTGAAGTAGTGCGATGAGTTTCAGTGCTGTCTATTTCGTTGAGGCTAGACAGACATTTAATGTCAGTGTGTGACTGCCATTTTTTTTTTTTTTGTGTGTAACAATGGAATCTTTAAAAAGAAAGTGCTTTGAATGATTTTCTCGATTCAAAGTAAGACGAATGTCAGTTGAAGATAAACACTCAGGTTGTCCACAAACTTCAAAAACTGGTGCCAACATTGAAAAAGTGAGGAAGAATATTAACCCTTAAACTGTCCAAACAAATTTACGTTCACATGTGTAGTGCTCCAAAAGTAGATTACATTTTTATACATATTTTCAAATATAAAAAAAAAAAAAAAAAAAAAGGAAGATCAAAGTTTTTTTACACGTTTTCAAATGTAAAAAAAAAAAGTAAAGAAGATCTACATTTTTTTACATACTTTCAAATGTTGAGAAAACGTAGATCTACGTTTGGACAGTTTAAGAGTTAACAAAGATCATCAGAGTATCTAGGACAGGGGTCTCCAACTTTTTCACTCAAGGTGCCACATTGTATATTTTACACATTTTTTGTGGGCCAAAGAAAAAAAATCACTCATGAAAAAATATTTCAATTTTATTCATTCATTTATAAGTGAAAATGAGGGTTTATTAGTTTTAATATTTATAAATATTTGAAGTTGCTGCGAGCCACATGCAGCCTGCGGGCCGCAGTTTGCCAACCCCTGATCTAGGATATAGCAAGTGCTGTGGCAATTCTAGTGTTGTCGAAGCATTTTCACTGAAAATTTGAATATACATACAGACAAGTGGCTGTGAAATTTTTGCCCCACTTGTTGACTCAAGATCAGACAGGCCATTGTTTTCTAGCCAAAAACAAGGCAGTCTTCCCCATTCACCCTCTTTACCAGATTTAACCCCCAGTGACTTTCTCTTACCAAAAATAAAAATGCCACTCAAGGGTTGGCGTTTTATCAACATGGAGGAGATTCAGGTGGAATCGCAGGCTGCGTTAGACACCGTTAGAAAAGAGGAGTTCCAGAAGTGTTTTGAGAAGTGGCAGAAGTGCTGGGATCAATGTATAGCCTCCAAAGGAGAGTACTTTGAGGATGACAACTTCAACTAGGTGGTTAGGCAAGCCTAATATTTTTTTTAATTGCGGTTGAGGAATTTTTTGGTAGCACCTTGTACTTCAATTAAGTCCCTGCCTACCTTGTACAAAATTATGGATTGCAGTCTAGTTAATGAACAAGGTGGGGAAATTGACTTGTATACCCCAAGTCTTCTATACCTGGGGACAGTGTGGTATTTGTCAGCTGTGGTATTTGTCAGCACAAGATGCCCACTAACTTCTGTCCTGCTAATTTGAGTAGTTGTTGCATCTGAATGTCACCAGATCACTATAGGTGACTCAGCTTAAACCACACAGTAGTAACACCCACTAGGTCACAGCTCACTTCTCTAATTGTGGACTCCCACTTAGGTCCAGAGATTCATTAAATCACTTAAATGAATCTTAATACTCTTACACCTGTCCTTGATTAGACGTTGGAGCACATGTCAAATTAAAGGTCAAGGAATTATGAGCCCAGCCTGCATGTGCTCCCACTCAGGACATATATAGTGGGTGTCCTACATGGTGCAAGATTCGAATCTAATTAAATGCCCTTAACATGTGAAAATGTCAGTCAGTATGACTGGTGAGATATGGATCTCATTTCTAATATTTAACTATTGAAGATTTAAACATGGCATTCTGTGGTCTCTCCTCTGAGGCGAGTTAGAGTGAGGCAGTGAAATAAATTCCACCACACTTGATTCACCAGTAGGCCTGGTCTGGGACTGGGCCATGGGGACATCGCCTCACCCAGAAATGCCCTTCAGGCTACCCATTTTGTCCTTCATTCCAATACTCTTCTTACCCTTCTTCAACCCAGACACTTTCCTTTGTTTATCACCACCTCTAGCCCTCAACACTATTCCCAACCTCAACTCCTAACCCCTCTCAAGACTATTCCCAAGGCCTCAGGACTACCCCTAACCTCCAAGACTATTTCCACCCTCAAAGATTACTCCATTTCTTCGAAACTACCCCATTTCTACACGATTACATCCACCCCCAAGACAACCAAACACTAGAACTACCCCAACTTCCAAAACTCACTAATTCCCCAAAGCTGTTCCCAGCCCCCCAAGCTATTCCCAACCCTCCCAAGCTATTCCCAACCCCCCTCAAGCTATTCCCAACTCCCCTCAAGCTATTCCCAACTCCCCCAAGCTATTCTCATCCCTTCCAAGTTATTCCCAACCTCCAATACAACCACCCCCACCCCAAAGACTATCTTAAAATTAACCAAAACCATACCTAACCACTACCAGTTTCTCAAAAGCTACTCATATTGTGCTGATGAATGCTCAACCACTTACTACTATGAAATTTGGATGTCTGTTCTTTTCACTTTCAAATAGTAGTAGATTGTAATACAGTGCATCATAATGTAAATTGTTCTATTGTAATACCAAATTTAATTGTTTTAAGTAAATAGTACTTAACTGTAATACATCACACTGTAAATTGTTTTAAATTGTTACATTGTAATACCATAATCTTTATTAACTAATTCAATAGTGTAAAAAGTCTCTACTAGACTTATCAAAACCATGCAGCATCACCTTCATATAATATTAATTCTCCTGTACTCACTAACTCGTCTAATGACCATATGAACTGTCTATTATTGCCTTACTATTCTTAAATTAATCTTTAAGTTTGCCCAAAATGCTCAGCATACATAGGGGCTTTTGGCATGTACACCCAATTATATTCCTCTGTACAACCATGTAATTTGTCAATAAAAAATCTAATCAAATCGCTAAATACTATCCTAATCCAACAAGACTGCCCCTACCCCAAAGACAACCACTATCCCAAAAAGGACTACCCTGCTCCACTCCAAAGACTACCACCAAGCCAAAGAGACCCACACACCACAGACTACCCCATCCCCCCAATACTGCCTCAACCCCTGGGCACTACTATTAATCCCTAACATTGCCTCTTCCAGCTACTACACCATCTTAAACCTAATGTGGATACCCCATCCAAGTTCTCACTAATTTCCCTACCATCCCAAATCGCACTAGGCCTTCCAATTCTTATTACTCTCCTTACCCTTCCAAATCCTATCATCCCAAATTCACTTATCACCCTATCACTTCAGATCTTGCCAATCTTTCATTCTTTCCAACCACTAATCTCCCTACCCACTCAAACCCCCACCAATATCCCTACTCTCCCAAACCCCACTACCCTCCCAACCATCATTGATCTCTCTACCCTCCCTTTACTAATCTCTCAACCCCCTATAATGTCCCTACCTTCCCTACCACCTAAACTTACTTTGTCAACCCATACTATTATCTTTACCACCCTTTAAACACTGTATGCCTCCTGTATCTGTATTCTTTGCATGGGTTTTACATTATTAAAGAACAGTAGGAATAGATCACCCTGGGCAAGACACAGTATGTCATTAAAAACTTTGAGTCTGAGAACTTATCTTTAGGAATCTTCACTTGTCCCAGTGTCTCCTCTCATAGTCATTCTTAGTGTGTGTAGTTACTAGTTGTCAACGCCACTTGTCAATAGACGCTTAACCTGTTTCATCTGTCTGTCAGTCAGTTGGGAGGTACTAATTACTGTCTTATCCTAAAAGTGTGAAACAGAAGTCAGTTAAATGTTTTGACCTGACAAGATTGCTGGTCTTTATGAATCATGAGCATGTTTGATGGCAGGCAAATTTTATCTTTTTAGTAATACATACAGTGGAACCTCTACTTACGAGTGCGTCCACGTGAGAGTTTGTCCAGATGCAAGCGGGCCTCAAGGGAGGTTCCTTGACGCTGGTGAGGGGGTCTTGATCTAGGGAATTGGGCCAGCGCTGTATAGCCCTTGTGGCTTAGCGCTCCTTTTTTATTATAATAAAAATAGGGAATTGGGCAATGTATGATGGAAAGATGCTTCTTAACATACACCAAAAATGAAAGAAATCGGACCATAAATAACGGAGCTCACTTCTCAGCCATTAGCCTCCCCTTAGCGGTATATTTTCGTATGGTTTTCATAGTTGTATTCTTTTTTTTTTTTTAGGGGGGGGGGTCTCATTTGATAGAATGGAAGATATCTTAAAAGTTTTCCATATTTTTCCCTCAAATATTTAATTACCAATTTCTGAAGCCTGTTTTAAGACCGGGCAGTGGGGAAAGAGGCAGTAATCCCCAGAACCATCTTTTACTTCTGCTGACTTTTGTCAGTCATCCTACCAAAGAACATAACAGACAGCTGTTGGAAATTTTCAAAAATTATGTGAAGATATTATTGAAGATGGGAGACACCACGAGCATAGCTCTGCAACTGTAGCTACAAATAGGTAATTACTATTGCAAGATGGAGAGGAATGCCAGGTGCTGTTTTATAAGTTTGACTATGTGCTACTTGATTTTTCAATTTTATTTGTTCTTCATATTGTCAGATGTTATGTCTCATTTATTAAGCTTGTTAATTTTACTGATAATTAAGTCATTTTTGCTAAAACATTTTTGATTGATAACTGGAGTAGTTGCCTGTCATTGGCTTTGAAAATACGGAGGTTGACCGTTTTAATTCAGAAAGTTGCTTATGCACCACCTGGGGATGGGGGGGGGGATGTGGAAGGTATTCAGGCTTAATTCAGCGAACTGGAGCACAGATCCAATTCTCTAGATCAAGAGCCCCTCACCAATGTCAAGGAACCTTCCTTGAGGGGTCTATTCCTCAAGCATGTACTGATGCCTGTGTACATTCAGTATATGACTATCAATACAGGGTATATAGGGTATATAGTAATTATCAAGTTACAGTATAAGTTGCAAAAATTAATGGTGAGTAATACTAGAAGTACTGTATTTTTTTAATTAAACAAACTAATTATCTCCCACCAAGATAGGGTCATCCAAGAAAGGAAAGCCATTCACCATCCTTCATTGACTTGAATGCTAGAAGTGGGCAGACATCACAAAGTAAAATATATAAATACTGAATATGTACTACATATGTGGTTTCAGAGCTGTAAATAGCATTTTGTGCTGTTATAAGCATTCCATTCACCAAGTCTTGTTTGGACTCGGTAAAGGAGCCACTACTGACACTGGTGAAATTAGCTGTCATGCCTGACATACTTGATACCGAAATGCTGAATTCAGTTTAGCAGTTACAGATATTTTTGGTGTTTTGCTAAAATTTAAGTGAATGCACTTAGGCAGTGATTAGATTGAATTAGGTTGGTTAAGAATTGTTGTTTCTTCTGCACAGTAACAAATGTTTGCTCATAGTTCCTTGGCAACTAACAATTATTGACTCCTAAACAATACATGATTGACTGAAGATGAGCACAAACCTATATTGCACTAAATTGTTCTAGCTGCAGTATTGTGACGTTCTGTTTGAATATTGTTAAGAAACAAACATGCATACATTATTTTTGTAGCAGAATCTGTTTGTTAACAATAAAGTAGTAGTAGATCTATGCAGTCATGGCAATCCCCTTGTAAGGGGATTGCCATAACTGAAAAATTTTCCCAGTGGCCCTTTAAATTGTGTATTTTCTCGCCCATTTAATTGCTCCTTTGCTTTTGGAGGACCAATCCTTTGAGCACTTGTTCACATTCTTTGACACCAACATTTGACAATTTAACACGTAACTCATCCTCCTAACATGTTTTTGTAAGAATTAGTGTTCTCCTGTTACCTTAGCCCATCTGGCCATTAGTTTTTATGTTATATACCATTGTCTGAAACTATTGGCTTCCAAGTTAGTCAGTTTCTCCAAACTCCATTGGTTTCTCAACATTACCCCACCCAGTCACTTCCGGTTACTAATCTAGGAATATTGAGAGTTTCACTCGTTAGTTTTGTCCTTACTTTGATTATAATATTAATGTAAAGATTATTTTTTCTCAGATAATTCAGAGTGGATAATTACTGTAATTCTGCATTCTCTTAACTCTTATTGATACAGAACTTCGGTAATGTATATTTTTACTACTATACAGCATAAGCAAATTGCTGATTGTATCAGCCATTATGGTTTTCTCACAGGTGTACACGAGGGGTCACGTTATATTGGACACTTATTCTTTCTCCTGATTATTGAAAAAATGGTTAAAATATTGTATATATAGTCATCATGTTTTTTTTTCTTTTTGAACCCCTTGTAAATAGTTGTTAGAATATATTCAAGTAAAAAAAAAAAAAGTATTGCCTACCTTCACTCGTATTGCTTCTTAAATGCTCTTTAATAATAAAAAAATTATCACATTAAAAGATCATTCAGCAACCTCGGTTGTCTAATTTGTACTATACAGTAGTTTTCCAAAATATAATAGTTTTGGATTTTCTTTATCATTCTTGTTATTCTCTCAATTGATAAAAAAAATTATTTTTGTATGATTAATCAGTAAATTGTACACTTTAATTAATAATGTTATTTTGACAGTACTGATAGTTAACTATTCATGTTTCCTGCAACTTTAGTGTTCCTAAAATATTTCATATATTTTATATTTACAAATAGAAACTTGAACTGGCCACAGGTATCTTGATTATCCTATCTTAGACCAAGCCTTATAGGAAAAGAAATATTGCTATGGAAGCATGAAAGGTCTGGAAACTGGCAAAAGGTATATCACAGGAATGAACACAGAGGCCCCCAAGTAGCCGGTTGTAGGTGCATGGAAGAGGAAACTTAGTGGGGTTCTATAAATCACATGTAGTGTGGCATATCATATGTGGTCTTCCAGCAGCCGTAAACAAAGGCATAAGTTT
This sequence comes from Cherax quadricarinatus, assembly GCF_038502225.1. NCBI lineage: Eukaryota > Metazoa > Arthropoda > Malacostraca > Decapoda > Parastacidae > Cherax > Cherax quadricarinatus. Next base: position 59,009,036 of record NC_091296.1, read on the forward strand.
TAAAGAAATTGAACCACTACTGCCTACAAGTACCAGATCAACTAGGCTGTGTATGTAGACTTGCGGGCCACTAGCAGCTACAGCCTGGTTGACCTGACACTTTAACATGAAATCCTAACCATAAGCCGGTCTGCCGGGGTAGAACCCTCGAAACCAGTCATAGGTATGTTGATAGTATTAAAAACTGGACACAAACCAGCTCTCACTGCCAATAGATGAAGTACTTATCAAGGAAGTGCTGTACTTCGGAATAATACATTGGTGTTAATATTATTGCTATTTTTTTCCTCGTGAATGTGTAAAATGGCAGATAAATCTTAAAAATTATACTTAGTATAGCATTATTTTTACAATTTCAATTCCAGTAAGATTTATTTTCCTAATTAAGATGACCAGTTTGAGACCGGAATGTAAGGGGAGATGATACCTAGAACTGTAAATACGTATATTAACATATTACAGTACCTTTGATGAATTTCGAGTCTTTCTCTTCCCGGAGCCCGGCCATGGGCCAGGCTCGTCGGGTGGAAGGCCGGGATAGGTTTCTCTACACACATGCTGCTATGCATGATAATCTATGTAACTATTTGTGTATACCTGAATAAACTTAGCAATAGTACACAAGTGACAGGTGCTTGTGGTGGGAAAGTGGAGTCAGGCCACAGCCGAACTGACAAGGTTAGAGGTTGTGGGGAAATGGATGACTTGGGGGGGGGGGGTAGCAGTGTGTGTGTGTGTGTGTGTGTGTTGGGTGACGACGACCAGCATCAATTATGGGGGGGTGGGGGTAGCGGAAGGTCAATTGGCGAGTTGGTAAGACAATGTGAGGGTCGTGTATGAACAAGCGTGTTGCATGTCGTAGTGACGGGAGGGAGGGTGGCGGACCAGCATGGCGAAGGCCAAGTAATGCATGGGGGGTGCGTTAGTGCCGTGGAAGGACTTTTGCACTAGGGAATTAAGAATGGAGGAACACTGCAGCAGGCCTACCGGCCCACACTGGAATTCGAGCTACCTTCCCCTTCCTTGGATCATACCCGATTAACGCCCATCCCCAAATCCCCGTATAACCCCAACGAGTTTATCTACAAACAACTCAAAAATAGTCAGTACCGTGACTGGAATAATTTTCACTAACTCGTTTGAGAGGAACTTTATGACGACATTTCAAACTGTCCTGGACCATTGTTAGTTGTGATTTGTCAGTGGTTCAGGACAAAGAAAACGTCGTCATAAGGTACTTATCTAGCTGTGGTTGCAGGCGTCGAGTCTCGGCTCCTGGCCCAGGTCATTTGTGAATAATACTCGACATGACTCACGAAATCGTAATAACACGATTGTAAACAGCCCGTTCCGTAGTTTGTTTTAATACTCTACAATCTACATCGATGAAAGAGGTGGTGTGAACATGAGTCACTCTAATGTGTAGATGACAGTTAAGCGTGGCTAGTGGGGATGTGAAGAGACGGGTTGTATGATAGTTAACTGTGTGTGTTCTTTGTTTATAGTTGAGGGGTGTGAGTGAGTCAGAGAGGTGTGGAGCACAGGTGTGGTTTGGACATCACTTTGTTGAGATCTACCTTATACGCACATGTTCACCCTTCCCCCCCTTTCTCTTCCCCCTCACACCAACTCTACTCCTCTCATCTCTCCACTTCTCTCTCCCCTCTCACCAGTCTTCATTCCATATTTTCTCCTCTCCTCTTCCTTCCCGTTCCCTTTTCCCCCGGCTTTCTAATTCTCTCGCCCCTTTATTTTCCTCTCGCCAATTCCCCCCCCCCCCACCACTCACCCCCACCCCACTCAATATTTGTTCCGTCTTTGTGTGACACAAGTAGCCTCCTCCTACCACATCAAGTTTAAGAAATATTGATAGAGTAGGAGTTTAGAGAGAGAAGTGCACAGCTAACTGGATGACTGGTGCTGCATTACTAAATGACGTCCTGAAGTAATTCGAGGTAAACTCCAGGTAGGTAATAATTATAGTAATAGTGTTTAGTGAAGACATTTTAAGAACATCTGATAGTGATTATAGTAGTTTTTTATATTTTATTTAAAACTATATATACAAAATACATATGGGTAGTGCAAACTTACCTAAACTAGAAAATCTAATTCATAATACAGATTCGCGTCAGCCTCTCGAAAAGGTAAACAATTATGCATCTGTAAGCTACTCGACTATGTACAAAAACCTCATTGGATGTTTAAACAAAAGAGGGAGGAAGATTTTAATAGTTAAGAGGTACCACACTGTGGTAAAGCAGATGTGTGAAACCTATATTGACCACTTTTCACCCATACAACGGACTTGAACGTGTCACAAACGGATGTTTGTGGCTGATAAAGTGAGAAACATTGTGGGAGTGGCCAATGTTTATTACATTTGTGTGTTTACAAAGGTTATATTACACGTGTCCGTCAGGTGGCGCACCTCACCCGTTACTTGTTCCTCTTGGGGACGTGGAGCTGTGATAACATTCATCTTTGATGGATTTCGAGTTTTCCTGTTCCCACATCCCGGCCCTGGGTAGAGTTTGTCTGGTACTTGCTTGCATGGTCTTAACAAAGGCCTCACGCTTCTGATGCTGACACCTTAACAGTGCGCCTCGCTAGTGTCACTGGTGCCTCTTGGGGCTGTGGAGCGGTGATATCAGACACCAGCTCGTGTACTTAACAAAGGCCCCACACTGATGCTTGCTGACACCTTAGCACTATGCAGGAAGACGCTTTGTATGCTTTCAAGAAACCTAAAACCATTTCTGTGGATCCCTTAAATTTTCCGGTTTTAGACGCTGATCTCTAGCTAATGCGCTTAAAAAAAAAGGTAAATGGGGGGATAGGAAGAGGCTGCCTGATGCTGGTGAAGGGCTCTTGGAACTACCGTTTCCCTCATTGCATTAATATCATATAAATGGAATACAATATCAAAAAAGTTGACAATGTTTCGCCTGCCCTGCAGGCTTTTGAGTAATTCCGAGATGAATTACAATCCCGGAGATAGATCAGACCTGATTGCCACTCATTTCCCGGTCTTTGTATGACCCCTATGGGTTTAGCTAACACTGGTAAATTAGCGGTTGCTCAATTTACTGAGCGGGTTTTTATTTAACTTGGAGCCAACTCCAGCAAGCATTTTCTCTGACAACAGAAACGCAGTTAAATAGTTGTGAAAAATGTTCATGTTCTCTGTTTGACGAATATGTAAGATGGCAGATGAATCTTACGAAGTTATACTTGCATTCACTATATACTTTACCGTTTCTTAATTCATTTTCCTGTAATATTGCCTTTTGAATTTAGGTCTGGTTTCAGATCGGGAAGGGTGCTCGATAATTCCCGGAATCATTAACGGGTACAACCGTTATATTTCTGTGCTCGGATCCTCTTTGATATTGTACGTCGAAAAGATTAAATTTCTTCATTGTCAAAGTATTATGAAAAGCCTCCGGACTATGGTGTAAGTTGCGCAGTAGAGAGGAAGTGTGGCAAGACACGAGAGGAAACTGGACAGGTATCCTCTCCTCAGCAGGTGTCAAATCAACCAGGCTATGATGGATATGCGAGGCAGTAGGTCTCTAGCAGCAACAGCCTGGTTGATCCGGCTAGCACCAGACGAGCCTGGCCCATGGCCGGGCTCCCTGAGTGGTAACTCAAAACTCGTCAAAGGCAAGGTAAAGATATATGCTTCAGGTCTCCAAGAAGGCTGTCAGGATTTTATCTTGATTAAAATGACGTTTCGCTTACACAGAGGCTTCAGTCGAATACACAGGTGACTACAAGAGGAGAGGTAAAGATGTGGTCAGTTTATCAGCGTTGAAGTAGTCTTGAGGTGGACAGTCCCCTCTAGCCTTGAGAAGCGTCCAACTTCATCGTTGACAATTTCAGTTATACTAAGTGGCACACCTTGTATATTATGGAACAAGACTCGTGTGATCCACTTACATATCATTGCTAGACGGACGATTATCTTATGGTAATGGTGCAAATTTTAGTAAGAAGGTTGGGAAAGTATGATGCTTGAACGTTTTGACGCATCATGAGGTGGGGTGGGTGATGCGCGAGGGTGAACACAGAGTGCCGTGACCCTGGCATAGTTTCCGCCCACTGGGTCACTTACGTCCCTCCAACCTGGGTGGTGCACCTAGCATGTTGTAGCTCCTGTACTCGTATACTGGCTTAACAGGTTTCACGCTCAGACCCACATGTACACACGTCCTCCCCTTCCCAAAACAGACACCCACTCACCTAGCCTTCACGCTCAGCCCTTTATGTGCACACTAACTTTCACGATTAACTCTACATGCACGTAACCCCCCCCCCTCTCACTCTAGCCTTCACGGTCATCCCCACATGTACACACACTGTAGCTCTTGGAAGTTGTATACTGACTAGTAACCTTCACGCTGAGTCCTACATATATAAACATGCACAGCCATACATCCATCTGCTCTCACTACTTCATACCTAAAAACTGTTAGTCGTGTTAAAAATACTTAGGTGTGGGTGGGGTGGAGTGCACGGCGGTGGGTGCCAAAGGTTTAGCCAGGGTGTTTTGTGTTGACTGGCGGCGGTAATGTCTGCTGGAGGGGTATTTTTCTGCCTGGCGGCGTTTCAGTAGTAGATGAGTTACACTATTATATAGCCACAGCTTAGCTGATTTTGAAAGATTTAAGTATTAGTTGAATAAGGAAAATTACCCGACTTGGGTCTTTGAAAGATTTGTTTCTGGCATGTTATATACTAACTTTGAACATTCCCTGGGAAGCAGCAGGTGCGCGCTAGGGAAATTATGCCTGTTATAGGTTTCGAGGATTCTTCTACCCGAACAGCTGTGTCTGAGACCAGACTTGTTGACTGCCTGGTCAACCAGGCTGTTGCTGCGAGCAGGCTGCAGACCTACATTGTAATTACAAGACAAGTTGTGATTTAGACAGTTGTGTGTGTCGTCTCACTGGTGTGCATCGTCAGACATTAGCAGCTTCCTCTAGTGTGGCCTTGTTACCTGTTCAGCCACCTTGGCGGCAAATATAGTCCGGGTGACGTCACTCGATTCATGAAGCTTGTCCTTTGAACTGTCGCGTACACACTTGCTGTCTTCTAAATATGGTGGACTGCCTTAAGAGAACAACTTGAGTTGTCTATTAGTAAGCAAGTGTAGTGGGCCGAGTAATGTGACAAAATGCTGTGTGAATGGACTTGTCTCACTAAGATTATTAGTAGAACATTTTCTACGCGTTATAAACAGTGAGATGTCTTGATACTAGTTTCCACCATTAGAGCAGTGTTTAGGGATTGTGTGTGTGGGGGAGGGAGGTTGTGTGTCGGTGGCAGCCAACTAGGAAACCAGAAGCCTGTAGTCATCACTACCTTGATACCAGCATTATTTTTATCTAAATATACAGTGAAAAATCCTTTGAAAGTCAATTTTTTTTAAATTTAAAAATCGTTGTTAATGCGACCCTTTTTTTTTATTATTAAAACCTTTCCCCCACACGTACGTGGATCAAGAACAAGGGGACATTGAAAAAACTAAAACAGAAGTCACAAGGATGTTAGGAAATACTTTCCTACTGAAAAAGTGGAGTGAGCTGGATAGGGGATTAGCGGCGGCTTTCGACATGTCAGAACGGTTTGGACCACATATATATATATATATATATATATATATATATATATATATATATATATATATATATATATATATATATATATATATATATATATATATATATATATATATTATATATATGTCGTGCCGAATAGGCAGAACTTGCGATCTTGGCTTAAATAACAACGCTCATCTTGCCATATAGGACAAATGAAAATTTGTGTATGCAATAATTTCGTCAAAATCATTCTGAACCTAACGAAAAAAATATATTTCACTGGGTTTGTTAAGTATTAAATTATTGTAAACAAATCTAAAATATATTTAGTTGGGTTAGGCTAAATTAAATTGCTCTTGTTATAATAAGGTTAGGTAAGTTTAAGATTCTTTCGGTACAAAATTAAAAAAAAATTACATTAACATTAATGAAAAAAAATATATCTTTAAACGTATAAGAGAAAATTTCAGAAAGGACTTAATTTTAAATGAGTTCTTGCTAATTGACCAGTTTTACATATTCGGCACGACATTAATCTTATATATATATATATATATATATATATAGATATATATATATATATATATATATATATATATATATATATATATATAAATTTCAGATCATAAATAAAACTGAGGTTAAATGTAGACAATTTGAGTAATTATGCGGGTAAATTTTACAGGCAGTGTCCTGAATTAACATTTCACCCTCATAATTGTGAAGAAACTTAGGTACATCAAACAGTTTACACTTAGTGATATTGATGTAGCTCAGAGTCAAGTGGGACTCTAAGATCACCAGGCCACAGTAATATCCCTCCTTCGTGTTCACCTTCTCAGTTCATCACGTCTCACACGGCTGGTAATATCATTTACTTGACACGAGTAATTTGCTTGGGTAATTTATATAAATATAAATCAATTACATGATTAGAAAAGTATAAAGGACATTTCAATATTCCTCACCAAATTAAGATTTTGGTGTCATATCCTAACGCTTCCCTTTCGGTAGGCAATTCATATTGGCCATTATATATTAACATACCTGTCGTGAAAATTAATACATTGGGAGGCGGACATTACTTGCGGTGTCAACTTCGTCAATTTCTGACGACACCGCTGCTATTACACCTTAATTTTATCTGAAGATTTGGCCGATTTCCAATTCCTTGAGAGAACTAACACTACCTCTCAGGACGGCCACCAGGGCAGTACTCAGATTTTCTTTTTATGACCTCTCCCCTGAGGTCAAATAAAGAGCCGATACGACAGCAGTCAGCCTTCCACACCCGTGTCACCATCACTGCCCTCTGCCATCTACACAACCTCCCTCCCCCACTCAGTTGGAAGTCACTCGCTTCCTCACAAGTAGTTTGGTAGTTTATGACTATCATTAATACTTCATATTTACATTACATTAACCCTTCACATACACATTACTAATTATAGGAAAATTATACCAAATTTTTTACACAAATTATCATATTTCTTTTCATTTATACTCCATTAAGAGGGTAAATAACTGTACTTGGTTATTGGAAGTAGGAGCGTGAAGTAGCTGGACTCAAGGTGAGGGATGTTCGTGTTATTAAATCACTTGTTCAGTTGTAGGCGCAGTTTGGACATGCTGTCTGGAAGGTGTCCTCCACATTATTGTATCATGGCAAGGAAACGTTGTTTACCAACTTCAGGGTCTCTAATCAATTTTTAATCCGCCTCGCTCAGACATGAGAATTGGAGGCTTCAGTTTTATTTGCACGGATAATTAAAATTTGTGCAAGTATTACTTAGAGTAATGTGTTGTTTCCGAGTTTCATTCTCATTGTTTCACTATTATGTTTGAATATACCAAATTGTGTGACCCTGATCTTAGCTTCGTACAGTTCTAACTTTACGGTGAATACTCGTTGTTCACGAAATCAGTCACCAGCAGCAAAAGCCTGGTGAACTAGGATAGCACCAGACGAGCCTGGCCAGTGGTCAGGCTCCGAGAGTAGTAAGACTCTCGAAACTCATCTAAGATATATCAAAGGTAAGAGTATACCACTGAACTAGCCTTAGAGAGATGTGTTCAACGAAATGCGATGAGCGAGTTGAGGCAAGCAAGGCTCACTTCAGATTTTCTTCATGATTGTCAAAGCGCCTCGACGTGCAGGAGCCTCTTCTCTTTATTCTTCAAGATGCTGGTGAAGGGCTCTTTATTCGGTGAATCGGTGCTACCTTCTTTGATCAAACTTAATTATCTCCCGTTCCTTAGGCCCTGCATGATCCATATGGATTTAGCGTTCTTCCGTAAATATAATCTCATATGTATCACTCCAGGTACAAGTGGAAAAAAGTCATCTGCATTGAACTTGATGACATTCACGATGTTTACATCGTCAAGGACCAATCTGAGGTTGGAGTGTCTTGGATGCCACAGCATGTTGGTGGATCATGCAGTTTTTTTTCTTTAGTCTGGATCTGCCGTCTTCACTCTGGCTTAGAATTTGGAACGGTTGCCAAGTATCATTGGTGTTCCATCGGTTGTACATGAATCACAATAATAATGGTATACAATACCAACAAGTTGTGAATAAATAAGACACACCAACAACACCTTAGTATCTTTATTCCCGGAACGTTTCGCCAACACAGTAGTCTTCAGCCGAACAGGTAAGTCATTAAAATTGGAGACGGCAGAATCCGTTGAGAAGTAAGATATAATCTAAGCATCAGTTTCTCCCCTGCTTCTATTGTCTCCAGTTTTAGTCACTTGTTGAAGAAGCCTTCTGTGTAGGCAGAACATTTCGGAAATAGATACCAAAATGCTGTACATGTCTTATTAATCAAGTTGTGTATGACCGTACATTGTCTAACCAAAGTCTGTTGGTCTCAGACAAATTGTTCTCTTTATCCTTCACTAGGAATCCCCCTCCCTCCCCTGACGTTGGGTTACTTGAAGGTGGTGATGGGGTTTAAGTGGTTTGTGCCTAGGGGTAGGGGTTTCTTCTTAGGGAGGAGGGGGATTCCACACTCCTCACATGATACTTGCCTAAGAGCCCAGCATCTCTTCATATATGAAGAGAATATTACCTCTTTCGTTTAAATTTGCTGACACGACTGATGAAACGGAACTAATTATAGGTATGGATTGTGGAATGTAAAAAAAAAAAAATACTGAATTTTACTTGCATTGCATTTATGACATGTAATATGAAATTGAATCGGTTACGACATCATGTACCTCTGCCAAGTGCCAGACGAATCAGGTTGTAGTGTATATGTGAGCCAGCGGGCCGCCTGGTTCACTGGGTAAGCACTGGACAAGCCTGACCCAGGGCGGGCTGTGGGTATAGGAAAACTTTGGAAACTCTTCAGGTATATATCAAAGATAGCAAATTCGGTAATGAGAGTGTAAATTGAATAATGTTAGAAATAAAGTATGTTTAAAGCGCTGAAGAAACAAACGGTTCTAGGTCTTTGTAAATAAAACTAATGTTGCAGTCTCAGTATGTTGGTTCTGTTCTGAGGTGCCATGCCCGATGTTGTAGCTAGTGCCTGACTGGTATTTTCGTTTGATCCATTGTCAGCATTTGAGGCTCATTAAGAACCAGGACTATTGGAGCACTTGTTAATCCATGCAGCTTTTTTTTTCCCCCCTTTTTTTTTCTTTTAACAGATTTTACTGGCCAAGAACTTATCCTACCTCAGTTTATTTCAAAGCTCGGCTCTAAGGTGTACTGTCACTAATCAGGATGCCACCCACAACAGTCTGCTAACACCCAGGTACCTACTTACTGTTAGGTGAACAGGGACATCAGGTGTAAGGAAATATGCCCAACGTTTCCACCCATGTCGGGGATCGAACCACAGACACTCAGTACCAAAGTCAAGTGTGTTGCCAACACAGCCAAACAAAACCTAGAGCTATCGGGGAATTTTAAGAAGCATTGAAATTAACACCTGAATGGTATTTGAGGTTGATACTAGTTACTTTAGTGTAATAGTATTCATGACGGTAGTTTTTGTTAGTAAATTTTTACCTTGAATTTGTATTCTGCCTATTTTGTTATTGCCAAGAGTGCTGAATGATCACTCGGGGTCAGAGCACTCTTCCACTCCCAAAACTACGTATCAACCCATCCTGAGGAAAATGTCCTCTCCTCGTAGTAGATTTCAACGTATAACAAAATATTCTTTTATTGAAATTTGTCTTTAATGTACCGTGTGATCACTTACAGCAAGGCACAAATGGAAACCTTTGCAAAGTCGTCAAGCTGAATCGCAAAATTGTTTAACAGCGTCCTGTTTCATAAAACACTTGTTGCTGATGCCACATGACATCCAAGATATGGTGGAGAGCGTTGAGAAGCGCGAATGACGTTACTCTTGGTGTTATCACCCTTCGTAAAATTAATTATAGATATCCTGCAACAAGGTGTGAAGCACTTAACTACAAATTCTGTGATTTTTTTTCCTGTGCAATTCTCAGTGACATCACACATTAGACAAGGAGTTCTGTTCAGTCCTCTCCAGGGAACTGCTTGAGTGATAAGAGGAAGAAATCTTGTGTAGTGTTGCCGCCTCGATCCCGGCCACTTGCCACAAATGAGGGAGATTTTTCCTACAAATGATGTGTAAAATGACACAAATTGTCAAACAGAAATGTCGAAAACACATGATAGCGATTCCAGTATTTATTTTAAATTTATCTAAAAATATAAAGCAAAGGTAAATTATTTGAAGACATGGAATTCAAACTACCAGATGCTATGAGTAAATTATAGTAAGTTGCAACATGTTACAATAAGTCTACAGTTTTACACTAAAATATATTTTCAAACAAAACAATGTTAAGCAACATGGGAATATAAGGTAGGGTTGCATGCTGTGGCACCAAGGATACTTAACATGACTGGTATAGGGTTACGAGGAATCACTTCATTATGTTACTGCAAGTTATCTCTTTTTACCTTTAGATTCTGCCTGAATAAACTTCTCTCGTTTTCAAGTGTGACAAATTTCTTGGTTATCAGTATTTTCAACTTCAATCTGACTTACTTCCTTGGTAGCAAAATTTATCAGCATATCTTTATAGGGTATGAAATTGAAGCATATTCCCAGAAGTGAGAAACTGGACAGGAAGGGGAGACACCTGGCGTGGATCGTACAGACGTGTTTCCGAACATAATCAACCTCCCTTTTAATATACGTAATGTGTGTCGCTATGTGGATATTCCCACAGATTGACTAGTGTGGGAGGGGGGTACCCAAAAATACCACACGAAATAAAATTCCCATAAATCCCCATACATATCCTCCCACAAAAGTTCCCTTGTGAGGTCATTTCTCCCACAAAATGGCAATACTGAGTTTAGTCCCGCTTCTTTAACCTTGAAGGCAGCAGCAGCAGCAGCAGCAGCATTATCATCACCCAATTCCGGGTGGCTTCTGCTTAAGTGCCGCTTGAGGAAGCTTGGTTTCAAGAGTGCAAAGGCAAGATCCAGGCGCTCGTAAACTGAGATAATTCACACTCATACTTGATGGATGTGGACCCATATTTGATATATTTTTTAACTGTATTGACGTTTCCTGGGTAAATGTACAGTAGAGCTCAATACTTAGCATGCTGCTACTGATGACAAAATACAATATTAATGATACTAATAAGTTTATATAATTATATGATGGGTAGGTCATGTACTGATAAATAGTCACCAGCACCAGCGTAATGTATTCAACAGAAGTCACCACAAGAAACAACAATTACATTAAGCATTGCATGGCAACACCAGACATGACAATTTGTTACAGAAGATATGGTATAAGAAAACTGACGATGTGGCAACATAGAAGGTAAAACAATACATTAAGAATTATTATATGTGATATAAGCATTAAGATGAAGGTAAATATATATTAGCTGCTCTTGTAGCACGTATGAGAACCAACACACCTGCAGTTTGGTGGCAAATGCACCCTTTCTACGAATCCTTCAAGGGAGGTGCTTTAACGCTGTTGAAAAGCTCTTGATCCAGGGAATTAGCGGAATGAGGCATGGTCACAGACCGGGCCGCGGGGGCGTTGACCCCCGGAACTCTCTCCAGGTAAACTCCAGGTATCCTTCACTTTCATTGATTACACGTAATTTTGAGGAATACCTCTACTGCATATTAAATACATAATACACAGAGGTATTCCTCACATCATTGCCTCCCATTCCCCAGGCGATTTGTTATCTTTACGGGTTTAGCACTTCCACCATAAGTCTGTTAATCTTTCTATGAGCAGTGTGATGTTTTTCTAACCTTACCCATTAAGTTGAGATGAAATGTAAGTGTTAATACAAGGGCTCCCATACACAAATAACCAGCACATTGAATAGACAAGCTTACCTGGAGGTTACCTGGAGGTTATTCCGGGGATCAACGCCCCCGCGGCCCGGTCCATGACCAGGCCTCCCGATGGATCAGGGCCTGATCAACTAGGCTGTTACTGCTGGCCGCACGCAGTCCAACGTACGAGCCACAGCCCGGCTGATCCGGCACTGACTTTAGGTATCTGTCCAGCTCTCTCTTGAAGGCAGCCAGGGGTTTATTGGCAATTCCCCTAATGCTTGATGGGAGGCTGTTGAACAGTTTTGGGCCCCGGACACTTATGGTGTTTTCCCTTAGTGTACCAAGACTCAAGAAATCGTAATGACACGATTGCAAATAAACCATACCCCCGGCCGGGATTGAACCCGCGGTCATAGAGTCTCAAAACTCCAGCCCGTCGCGTTAGCCACTAGACCAGCTAGCCACAATAAGATTCATCCAACTAGGTATATTTCTACACCATAGGAAAGTTAGCACAGGCACCTCTGTGACCACAAATGCAAGTTTTTACAGACGAATCTCCAGCTAGCGTGGCCGTGACGAACTCTAGCTCAAGTCCCTTCACTGCCGTCAACATGACTCAAGAAATCGTAATGACACGATTGCAAATAAACCATACCCCCGGCCGGGATTGAACCCGCGGTCATAGAGTCTCAAAACTCCAGCCCGTCGCGTTAGCCACTAGACCAGCTAGCTGGTCTAGTGGCTAACGCGACGGGCTGGAGTTTTGAGACTCTATGACCGCGGGTTCAATCCCGGCCGGGGGTATGGTTTATTTGCAATCGTGTCATTACGATTTCTTGAGTCATGTTGACGGCAGTGAAGGGACTTGAGCTAGAGTTCGTCACGGCCACGCTAGCTGGAGATTCGTCTGTAAAAACTTGCATTTGTGGTCACAGAGGTGCCTGTGCTAACTTTCCTATGGTGTAGAAATATACCTAGTTGGATGAATCTTATTGTGGCTAGCTGGTCTAGTGGCTAACACGACGGGCTGGAGTTTTGAGACTCTATGACCGCGGGTTCAATCCCGGCCGGGGGTATGGTTGGTTTCTTAGTGTACCAATGGCGCCCCTACTTTTTATTGGGGGCATTTTGCATCGCCTGCCCAGTCTTTTACTTTCGTAGGGAGTGATTTCTGTGTGCAGATTTGGGACCATTCCTTCCAAGATTTTCCAAGTGTAGATTATGATATATCTCTCCCTCCTGCGTTCCAACGAGTACAAGTCAAGTGCTTCCAAGCGTTCCCAGGTGCTTGACAGAACTTATACGTACAGTAAAGGATCTCTGTACACTCTCTAGATCTGCGATTTCACCTGCTTTGAATGGAGATGTTAATGTACAGCAGTATTCCAGCCTAGAGAGAACAAGTGATTTGAAAAGGATCATCATGGGCTTGGCATCTCTCGTTTTGAAAGTTCTCATTATCCATCCTATCATTTTCTTTGCACGTGCGATCGTGGCACTTGTGATCCTTGAAAGTGAGATCCTCAGACATTACTACTCCCAGGTCCCTTACATTATTTTTCCGCTCTATTGTATGGCCGGAGTCAGTAGTATACTCTGTTCTAGTTATTATCTCCTCCAGTTTTCCATAACGGAGTAGTTGGAATTTGTCCTCATTGAACATCATATTGTTTACCGTTGCCCACTGGAAAACTTTGTTTATATCTTCTTGGAGGTTAACCGCGTCCTCAGCAGATGACAGCCTCATGCAGATCCTAGTATCATCCGCAAAGGATGATACGGTGCTGTGGTGTATATCTCTGTCTATGTCTGATATGAGGATAAGGAATAAGATGGGGGCGAGTACTGTGCCTTGTGGAACAGAGTTCTTCACTATGGCAGCCTCCGATTTAACTCTGTTGACCACCACTCTTTGTGTTCGATTTGTTAGGAAGTTGAAGATCCATCTCCCCACTTTCCCAGTTATTCCTTTAGCACGTATTTTATGGGCTATTACGCCATGATCGCATTTGTCAAATGCTTTTGCAAAGTCTGTGTATATTACATCTGCATTCTGATTTTCTTCCAGTGCATCCAAGGCCATGTCATAGTGATCCAGTAGTTGTGAGAGGCAGGAGCGACCTGCCCTGAACCCATGTTGCCCTGGATTGTGCAGATTTTGGGAATCCAGGTGATTTGCAATCCTTACCACGATGTTTCGATCCGACTTGCACCATTTACAAAGTCACTGGCTGTTAATGGTTCAGTCGGTCCGAAACGTCGTCGTAATCTTCTATGTGAGGGTTATTTGTGTATTGTTCCAGTCAGGTATTGTGCATGTTTGTTCTTGAAGGAGACCCATATTCCTTCATATTGGCAGGAGGGTCAGACTAGGTCAAGCCTTGACCCAAGGCACAAGAGATTCGGCCTTCCCTCTTTTATTTGTATATAATTGTTCCCAGTATTTGATTTCCTTAACTAGTGCTGACAAGGTGGAGTGTAAGTGGTGTAAAGTGCTCTGTTGGCAGGTAAAAAGGAAAGCTTACTCTCTCCGTCTTTTTTTCCCTCCCCAAGTATGACGAATCCCTTACGTCACGGGCTCCCTGGGCTAGCCAGCGAGCCGTGACGTCAGCATAGCAAGGGACCATGACTATAATTGATCTGTCACTTGTGTAATACTACACAAGTATTACATTGTTAACAAAGAAAAGTTTTGAAGAGTTCTTGATCAAAGTAATTTGTTAACCCTACCCCGCGGAGCTAAATTGATTACCGTCCATTCCCGGTGCAATGTATGACGTCTATAGGGTTTAGCGCTGCCTCAGGACTGTGATAGTTGAAAAAATATAGATTAGATGTTCTGCTTCCCTGGCATATAAATGTAACTCTTGTTATAACGACACAGTAGCTATGTGTTGACTGTCGTGACAGCTTGGGAAGGTGGTATATCAGTTGATCAGCTGATACTGATGGCGTCAACTGACCAACTGATATTGTTGGAGTCATCTGATTAGCTGATAGTGATGACGCCAACTGATCATCTGATTGTGATGGCTCATTGTTGAGCAGTCTTATGGCCATTGAAATGTCAAGCGATCTGTCACAATATATATATATATATATATATATATATATATATATATATATATATATAAATATATATATATATATATATATATATATAAACTGAAATGTAACCAAGGTGTATTTTCATACAAAGTGAATAACTAGAAAAGTTAGGCACATTGATCTCCAAACTTTAAAAGAAAAAAATCGAGCCTAGAGAATTTAAATTAGTCAAGCTCTGTAGCTAACACTGAAAAGGACAGTAAAGTCGGAAATTGTCTCATTCTTATGGCTTTTATAGACATGATAGCGATGTAGCATTCTTTGCCGATGACACTATACAGTATGACGGCAGTGTTGTCGATGACATTTCAAACTTCCCAGCTGAAGTAAACCAAATCATTCGTTTGACTACGGGAAAGCAAATGATTCAGCGATTAAAATTTTCCCATCCACTTTGTGCCAAAAAAAAAAGGAAAAATCAGGATTGGAAGATAATATAAATTAGTCAAGACACGCCGTAGAAAGTAAAGGGTAAGGGAGGGGAAATGGAAAAGAAGAATTAAGAAAAAAGTGATAACTTTTCGGCATTTAATTTTGTTTTTGTCATTTGTATAATTTTTGTTCTTACCTCCCATAAGGGAAGGTGCTTGATGCTGGCGAGAGATTTTTAATTCAAGTGCTAGATCAACCAGGCTGTGATGAATTAAGTTGCTGCTACTTCATCAAAATTGTGGTTACATTCGAGTGCATGAGAAACATTGTATTCGTATGTTAACTTGTTTTTGTACATACATGGTACGCTGGTGTGCTAGTATTGGAAGGCATCTAAAAGAGTTTTGGGGCTTCATATTGTTGGTTTGTTCGTATAGGATTTATTTGGAATTTTTGTTATTAATGGTAACACTATGTTAGCTTTCATGTTTATTTTGACTTTAAACCATAAGTTTTTTTTTTAAACATGAACTCTTGCCGCCTTCTGTTTAAGTTCTTAACTGCTTTTCTCTATTCGTCATTGTCAAATACTGTTGTAGATGCTTGTAAAAACAGGCGCCTTTCTGCTGGATACCTTTATGAAAAGAAATTGTTTCCTGTATAGCTCCTCAAGTCTATTTGTCTTTGAGGCAAAATCTTTATAAACTTGAGCTTTAAGTTTCATAACACTTGGTGTGGAGATTTTTTCAAGGATCTTATTGGTTGCTAAGCCTTATGTTTGTTATAATATTAGTTTGAGTATCCTGTGGTATTGTTTATTGCTTTTGAGTCAGTCAGTCTTTGATTTTTCTTCGGTGTAAGGTCTGTTACTGAGAGGGAGTGCTGATTGTAATAATTTCTGATGATTTAGCCTGACATGTGAACACCATTTCTGATAGACGATTTAAATATCTCTAGATAATTCTGGTGTTGCTAAGCTTAGATGTGCGTGTATGAGAATAGTCGAAATGTTGATAGATTTATTACCAACCATATGTAGCAGTAGTAGTTGGACGTTTTCTTGCAACTAGGGAGTTGCAAGAAAACGTCAGGTCTCCGATATTTTTACTTCATCATATCGGGCATTTTTCCAGTGTACGATAGATCCTCTAGCTGTTGAGATAGGTGGACGTTTGTTTGATTATAGTTTTTGAAGGAGTATGACCTTTCCTGACACGTTTCTGAACATTCTTATATTGATTGGGAGCAATGGATTGCTTCGTCTACCAACCCTGTTGTTGATTCCGGGGTTATCATCCTCCCGCTGCCCGTTCCTGGAGCAGGACTTCTGGTGGTCATGTATTTCACACGTTTGACACGATGTTACGTGTAAACTTCTGCACAAGTTGGATATGTGTTGAAGAACAAGATGCATATCTTCAAATTACGTCAGCATTGATGGTAATTTGTTTATAATATTGCGAGTTAGAGGTGTGGTAATTAAATATCTTGACAAGTCAGTAGCAAAAACAGTATATAGTTGTGTGTGTGTATTGACATGCATACATTATACGTATATTATTTTTGTTATTGACTTGTCAAGATATTTAATCACTAAACATCTTTTAACTTCTAGTTCAGTAGGTATAATTACATCACACTCTTAGATACTTTTATATGTGCAGAAGCTATGTTTGGGTTAACATGGATGTCACTGAAGTATTGGGCGATGTAAGTATCATTTGTTAGTGATAAGATTATACAATCTAGCCTTGAGCTCTTACCTTAGCGCGGTGGCTAATTTGTATTTTTTGTTCATTTACGCACTACTGAGAGATAGTTTAGGAATTTGATTCTTTATTTTTGTTAACCAAAGTTTTTTTCCTAGGCGCTGGTGTAGACTTTATTCTGTTTCTTAACCGGGGTGGAACTCTTAAGTTATTTTGGAATAGCCTCTCTACTTCTTTGCTACCTGGTTGATCAGGACTGCAGACTTTCTGTTGCCCTTGTTCCAGTGATACTTCTTATATCTACTGTTAGAAAATTGAAGAGTCGTCTACCGCAAATATTGACGGTGTTCTCTAAGGTAGGTATGGCACCCCTGGTTTTAATTATCTTTATTCTGTACTCTCTTACACGTCTGGCAACGTTGTAGCTCAGAAACATAAGTCAACGTTCAAACCTGTATGGATATCACATTTGTGGTGCGATATCTGTACAGATTTGAAGGCTTCTCTTTGCTTCTCATCCTCCACGCTGCTAGACGTGTAGAACAGAGTACAGAATAAAGGTAATTAAAAACGGATGCCATGCCTACCTCAATATTTGAGGTCTACGACTCTTCAATCTTTTAACAGTAGACATAAAAAGTAGACAAAAAACAGTAGTTTAAAAGAGGGTATTTTAACAAAACTCCTGCAGGAGGTACGTACTTGATCAACCAGGCTTTGTTGACTATTGACCTGCAAGCAGCAGTAGCTTAGGTAATCAAGTGGTTTAGAGAAACCCGTCATCTGGCTTGGTGGCGAGACTAGAAACTACGTCTTCGTGTTAACATTTTTGAACGGTATTATAAACAGAATGATAGAAAACATAATAACTCCCAAATTACAAAACTGTCGATACGAAAAAATTAAGAACTCTGAACCTCGAAGTTAGAAAACGCAGTAATACTGTGTGAGGACGTAATGTTGTGAGAATAACCTGAAGCAGAGCATTATAAAGAACCTTGAAAATATGAGTTGCCACACCCGTGATGTTTTTCGTAAATCACGTGATCTTGTTTATATACTCTTGCAACGCAGTTCAAATAACTCCTAAAATACGTATACCAAAATATTGACTACGCGCCAAGTATCTGCAATTCATGAAAATTACCGGAGCCACCGTGAAGCGTTTAAAGTGTATTTAATGAACCGTAGAGAGATAGATATCATAATTTAAATAGGGAAAATACTCTGGCAGATCCATGATGTGAGACTTAAGGCACGAGGTGATCATTAAATCAACTGATAGTTACAGCTTCCATAAGTACATTTAAGAGAGACTCCTCTCTCTTTAAAGTCTTGAGGGTGTTATAAAGAGACTCCTTCATTCTGTTGTAACTGGCATTAATCTCTGGAAGTGAAAGGTTGGGATTGGTTGGGTGGGGGTGTTCCTAGCCTTATTTTGCATGACAGGTTTCTCTTGCTTCGTTGAGCAGGTGTTATGAGCTATGTTGTTAGACTGTCATATTAGGCAGTGTACACGTACGTACTTTGTGGGAATCTGGACTTCGCCCCTGGCCCTTCCTACTAGAGTACTTTGATCGGCATCGCTCATTTTTGTCCTCTTGGGCCTTATTATATCTACGGTACTCTTCTAGCTGTGTATTGAGGTTTTCCCCCATGACTGCCTCGTTCAAATGGTTTCACTTTTCACTCACCCTGAAACTAAAGAAATATTTTCTTACATCTCTGTTGGTCATCTGTGTCTATAAACGCTACTACTCTCGCAGCCAAGTCCCCCCCCCCCCCATGCCATAGCATATCAGCAGAAGACAATGAGTAAGCAAATGAAGCAACACAAGTGTGTGACGCTACCCCGCCACGTCACACTACAACTCAGTCATGGGAGCAGACAGCTTTAGTAAACTGCACGTACAGCCAAGAGAAGGAGTAACCAAATTGCAACATTCCAACGGCGCTTCAAGTGTTGACATATGTTTTCCTAAGGAAGTGTTGTCATTACACACGAGTGAAGTGTAACTACTGCTCTTCTTAAACACACTGCCTCACTTTTTCCTTTATTGTGATTCATTCCTCCCTCTTACTCGCCCCCATTTCCTCTTAATCGCGTATCTACCCTTCTCTCATCCACCCTCCTTTTTCTACTAGACCCCTTCTCTTACTACCCTACCCTCCTGTTACCACCCTACTCTACCCTCTTATTCACTGTTGTTCCTCTTATCTGGTCACCCCTCCTCATCATAATCTCTCCTCCTCTTGCATTTTCATTCTTGTTTTTGCTTATTTTCGTTTGACTTGGAGAGACTGACGCTTTAACACCGAGACAGTAATTGGCCCGAGGAGGTTTGCGTGGGTAGTAAGTATTCACAGGCAGGTGTTGTGTTGGGTCGCCTCTTGTTTGTCCTTTCTAGCAACTTGGCTTGGCAACGCCGCCACTACAAATGACAGTAGTCAGAACTTGATCCTGTGTCATAGTGTTAACCGTGTGTATGATACCAAATAGTTGTGCTTAAAGACACGTGAACAAATTCTTAGCACATTTATTATGGCTGTTTTGGTCCCCTGACCTTGTTCATTCCAAATATATTTAGTGAACAAATTCCCAGAGCCAAAACATGTCTATAATAAAAATGACCCAAGTGCTTGCTCACGCGTCTTTTAACTACAAGTTGTGTGCTGTATCTGACTGTTGTTGCTTGTTACTGGAGTTTTGTCAGACACCAGTGCACCCACCTATCATCACCTAGAAGGTATATGCACTGAGAGGTATATATCTCTGTGTATAGGATATTAAATACTATACAGACATGTGTATCTATATCTCTACTGGTGGTATATATATATATATATATATAATATATATATATATATATATATATATATATATATATATATTATATATATATATATATATATATATATATATATATATATATATATATATATATATATATAATATATATATATATGGACCCTCGCGTAGTCGATAAGCTTTAAACCTAATAAACGAATCAGTGTGCCAGCGCGCGTGCGTGTGAGTGGATACTAAATACCACTAGTTATTAAAATAAAAGTTTGGGATATTTGATAGACCAGGGGCAAAATATTGCATTAATGCAGGTTGAGTTTCTAGAATGTTTGTACACGATCTTGAGTGGGCGGTATAATTCATTGACAGTAGTATTGTGGGTGTGAAGTACACTTGTGTGGAAGTGTTAGTGCGCCTCGTGCAAGGAGTTACCCTGTGTGCGCCTTCTTGCCAGCCAATGTTTGCGTATGTGTGTGTTCACACAGTTGTGTTTTCCGGAGCCGAGACTGCTTCTAGGGCCTCTTCCCAGACTACCCTGATCGACGTCACTGATTTCTGGCCTCTTGGGCCTCATCATATTTACTCTTAAAACTGCGTATTGAGTTTGCCTCCATTACTGCCACATCCAGCATGGATGTCGTTTTAGAGCAGGACGATTATGCCTGTCACGGCTGCTGAACCATTATGACAGAATTACGGAGGCATTGGAAGAAGACCAAAACGCAGATGTGATTTACACAGATTTTGCAAAGGCGTTTGACAGATGTGATCATGAGGTGATAGCGCACAAAATGAGGGCCATGGGCATTACGGGGAAGGTAGGCAGATGGATTTTCCGGTTCCTAACGCACAGAACACAAATAGTAGTAGCAAACAGAGTAAAATCCAGCATCAACGAGGTCAAAAGCTCAGTGCCCCAAGGCACTGTCCTGGCACCTCTGCTGTTTCTCATCCTTATAGCAGACATAAATCAAAACACCCGTCTCACTTTTGTATCATCATTTGCGAATGACACTAAAATAAACATGAAAGTCACTGCGGTAGAGGACACTGAAAAATTACAGGAAGACATAAGCAGGGTTTTCCAGCGGGCAGTGGAGAACATGACGTTCATTGGTGATAAGTTCCAGCTGCTTAGGTATGGAAAGAATGAAGAACTCAAAAGGAACAGTATATACACAACTCGCGAGGGTCACCAAATAGAACGAAAGGAACACGTAAAAGACCTAGGAATAATTATGCCAGCTGACCTTTCTTTTAAGGAACATAGCAAGACAAAGATCACGACAGCCAGGAAGATGACGGGGTGGGTATTGAGAACTTTCAAAACAAGGGAAATAATGCCGATGGTGACACTTCAGATCGCTAGTGCTTCCTTATTTAGAATATTGCTCAGTGGTGACGGCCCCGTTCAAAGCAGGATAAATATCAGAGCTGGAACAAATACAGAGATCGTTTACGGCTCGCATTGAGCCAGTAAAGCACCTAAATTACTGGGAACGCCTTCAAGCCTTGGACATAAACTCGTTGGAGCGGAGGAGAGAGAGAGAGAGACATGATATACACCTGGAAAGTACTAGAGGGCTTGGTCCCAAATCTGCACACTGCCATAACATACAATGCGGAGCAGGGGTGCGGTGGAGACATTGGGGGTCCCAGACTATACATCATCTTACCAGAAGATATCAGAAACACGGCTGGAATAAGTGTACAAGCCTTCAAGAGAAAACTGGACAAGTATCTCACCAGTTGCCAGATCAACCAGGCTGTGATGGATATGTGGGGCAGCGGGCCTCCACAATCAACAGCCTGGTTGATCAGGCAAGCACCGGACGAGCCTGGCACATGACCGGGCTCTGAGAGGAGTAAAACTCGAAACTTCAAAGGTATATCCAGGGCAGTCCATTTTTCAACCACTCTAATCCTAAATAAATACTTCCTTACAGCCTTATGACTCGTATGTGTTTTCGTCATCACCTGTGTCTCCTTGATCCTGGTTCTCTTAATTCAGACAGTCTATCTACTTTTACCTCTTTAGGATTTTGTAAGTCGTAAACATGTTTTCTCTTGGCTTTCTCTCCGCCAAGGTTGCGAGGGTCAGCACTTTCAACCTCTCCCCATAGTGCATTTCCCGCAATTCTGATACTAACCTGGTTTCAAACCTTTGAATTTTTTCGAGCTTTGGCATGTTCTTGACTAAACGTGAGTTCCATGCTGGGGCAGCATGGGGCTCTGATGGACCTATAAAGTTCTGAAGGATTCTTTGTTAAAGTTCCTGAATGCTGTTTTGAGGTTTGCTAAGCTTTGTGTGTGTGTGTGTGTGTGTGTGTGTGTGTGTGTGTGTGTGTGTGTGTCAGAGCAAACAAACATCAAGGACAGTACATTGTTTTGTTCACCTCACTGAAGGTGATGCAGATGCAGCAGTTACTTTTATTGTCCAACAAACGTGCTTATTATTGTATCTCTTCTCTCTCTCTCTCTCTCTCTCTCTCTCTCTCTCTCTCTCTCTCTCTCTCTCTCTCTCTCTCTCTCTCTCTCTCAACTACCATTTTGTACACTCATTTTTTGAAGGTTAGATTTAAAACCTTTTACTAAAGTTTCCAAATATGTCTTTATGGAACCTAATAATTTCTTAACACTGATGGTTACCTAGACCCCTGGGCTTCCAGCAGGAACAGTCTGATTAACCCAGGTAGTGAGCAAAGAAGTCTGGCCTTCTTGCATGTGTACCATGTGATCTTAGAAGCGGTTGGGCAAGACACATTGTTCAGAATCTGTTGCTGGCAATCCATCAGACAGTTCATTCTCGCACCAAGTGTGATAAACCTCAACATATCCAATTTTTCATTGGCCATCTTGCTCCCAGACGTATTATGGAGTGTTTTTATAGCTTTATTAGTTGTGGTTACACATACGTTTGTATAGTTTTATGTCGATTAAGTTAGCACTAACTCAAAATAGACAGTGCAGTTTGGAGAAGATAGGAAACGTGGAGTGGTTGACTTTAAGAAACACGTCAGCTAAAATGAGAATACGTTTCATCAGAAGAACGTCAAACGCCATCTTTGTGGTGGTTCTTTCATGGTTTATACTTAGGAACACTTCATTGTTGTCTTGTTTTCACCCTCTGGGTACACCAAGCTTGCCTTAATTGTCATTATAATCTTTCTCACCTCCCACCTCACTCCTGCTCCTACCGTCGCTCCCCTTTATCACCTCCTCCCTTGTCACCTAACTTTCTCTGTTCTTTCCTTTCTCCCTCTCCCTCCTGATTCCCCTCTTATCCCATCTCTTCTTCTCTCTGGTGATCCTCTCCTTCACACTCTAGTCTTCCTCCTCCCCCCCTTTCCCCTTACCTTTCCCTTCCTCCTTCCCACTCCCTTCCTCCTTCCCACTCCCTTCCTCCTTCCCACTCCCTTCCTCCTTCCCACTCCCTCCTTCCCACTCTTCCTCCTTCCCTCTCCCTGCCTCCTCCCGTTTCTTCCCCTTTCCCTTCCCCCTCTCTTTCCTGGCGTCCGCTCGTCAGTTGTTCGCTTGGTTTTTAATGCATACGAATTTGTTTTACCTCTTACACATGTGTGTATTTACTGTTTTAAAGTTTCTCGGTGGATTGTTTTTAAACTGTGTACATTTTAACTTTTGTGGGGGGTAGCCTGCATGCTGGTGTGTGTGTGGAGGGGGTGTTGAGATTAAGATCCTGGACCCGCCTCCTAGACTGCTTTGATCGGCAATATTGATTTCTGGCCTCTTGGGCCAGAAACTGTTGTTTTCAATCGCCATTGCCTGATCTGAGTTATTCCGCTTTTCACCCACATACTAAAGAAATACTACTTCACGTCTCTGTCTTGTTTTCACCCTTTTCAGTTTGATTTTGATGAAAGTGTTAGTGTGTGTGTGTGTGTGTGTGTGTGTGTGTGTGTGTGTGTGTGTATGTATGTATGTGTGTATAGAGTTGACAAATAATCTGATAGGAGTTAGAACAAGAGCGATGAATTATAAAAGCTGGTTGCTAGAGTGCTAAGCAATCAACGTATCTTAACACTTTCTCCAAAATTCCAAATACTATATTCCGTATTTTAAGTTAGATTGTTTCTATACTTGTACAACATACATTTAACTACGAATAAAGGCCTACAAAATGGCTGTTATAGAACTGACAGTGATTTGACTGATTGTAATCAGGAAATGTTAGAATTTGCATGAGCAGCACTCGTGGTGCGAGAATGGGTTGGAACAAACTCCTGCTTCCCGTGCTCTTCAAAGCCCAAAACTCGCCATTTACATTTCGTTCTATATTCTACTCGAGCTGCCTGGAGTCTACCTGGAGGATATTCCGGAGATCAACGCCCCCGCTTCCCGGTCTCTGACCAAGCCTCCCGGTGGATCATGGCCTGATCAACTAGGCTGTTACTGCTGGCCGCACGTAGTCCAACGTACGAACCACAGCCCGGCTGATCCGGCACCGACTTTGTCATGGACTTCCTTGGTTCTGGAGAAATGAAGGTACGGATGCCGAAGAGAAGACTTCTCTAACTGACTTCATATGTCCCTGGGAAATTATGCATCTCCTGGGCCAGGGTTGTCTAACATTAGCGTGTGCGCCCCAGATCAAATGTATCCCAACCCACATTCAAAATATGGTAGATTCACATTTCATTGTAGATTTGTCGAACCAAAGTAGACTAGTGATAAGAAAATGTATTTATTCAAAAGTGCACAAAAACAAATTCTCCATTTGGCTGTCGCTAGTAAAACATGTGAATTACTTAGTCAAAAAAAAAAAAAAAACAGTTCAGCGAGACTTTTGGATTTGCATTTTACTGGTGAGTAATTTGAAGCAGCGAGGTTGAGCTTCCCGAGCAACTAGAAGCTTACTTGGTTTGAACATGACCTTTATCTAATTCTTTGTTGTTCTTGATTCATAATATAATTTATTAGTCATTGATTCATGTAATTTATTGTTCATTGTCCTTGAGTCATAATAAAATTTACTTTTTACTGTCCTTGATTCATAATATATTTTGTCAGTTCTTGATTCAAAATAAGTTTATTGTCCTTGATTCATAATGAAACTTGGTTTCTTCTTTATTCATAATATCTTCCATACTTTATCGATATAATTTTTAAGTAAAATAAACACTAGTTTACCATTGAAAAGTATAAAACTAGGACGTAATTTTTTAGCTCTTCAACAACAGTCTTCTGTTCGAGGCGAATTTCGGTCGATCGAGGTGCTCCTATCCCGTCCCTTTATTTCTTCCCTTCACTTATCGCTCAGTTTAAATGTCCCTCCCTTCACATTGCTCTCTCGTCCCTCAGTTACCCCTTCCTACCTATCTTTCCTCTCCCTCCATGTCTTTCCCAGACTTATCCTTCCCTTCTCCCCCTTTCACCCGCCCCTTGTACTTTTCACTTTTCCCACGCTGACCTCATCTCCCAGGCACCACCTTCCCTACCTCCCACGCTGCCCTCGCCAAGATCAAGGTGGGCTTGCATAATGTTGCTCTAAATGTTTTTCACTTGTGAATGCAAGTGTTCGTGTGGAGGCGTGTTCACCGGAGGCTGTTTCCCCTGTTCTCTCGGCCCACGTATTTCTCAAACGTGATACATTAGCATGCAGGTTCTTGTGGTTATATCAGAGTTCCCTGGTTGTGACGTTCGTTATTTATGGTTTATGTAGTACTCTGGTTGTTTGTTGAGGGACGTTCTGCCTATACATACAAAGACACGTAGTATAGCGTAAGAAGACTATAGTGTAACATTGTTTCATCAAGTAGATCTTCCTCAGACCCGGTTAAAACTCTTCCGGGTGATTCCTAGTCACGATAAACACTTGTTGTGCTGCATATATTCTTCGTGGCTGTTATTTGCCAGGTGTTGAACTCTAGTACCTCTTGGGCATTGCCTCTGCTCCTCAATTTACTGTTGTATTGTTTTACACTTCTCTTTTAGCTTTGTTTCTATTCACTAAAAGATATTGGACAGTCGTCATGTGTGGAGAGCAGAACATTACGAATATTTTGCTGTTTTACTGTAGAAAAATAGAAAAAATAGCTATGAAATTTTGGTTATACCAATAGGCTAATAGTTATCTGGGGAGATACTATCGTTCTGTCAGTCGAGTGTGAAATAGGCCTGGTAATTTTTTTTGCACTCTTTATTGCTGATCTTGTCATTCTCATGAAGACGTAAGATGACAAGTAGTTCTTACAAACTTCTGCTTACATTCAGTATGCACATACCTTTCCTATAGTTCTTGATCCTGTACTATTTCTTTTTCAGTTTAAGAGGCCTGGTCTGAGACCGGGACTTGCGGAAGATAATCCCCAGAACCGCTTAACAAATAAAACATAAAATATAAGCACGATGGAAATATATTTACTTATACTAGTTCCTTTTATCTTAGATTGTTAAAGATTTAAAAACAAGCTAAGGTCACAGAAGCTTGTTTCTAAGTATAAAGGATGTGATGTCCTGTGCTTAATACAGCTTCTACATGTTGCCGGGGCTTATCTATGGCAGTGAGGATATCCTGTGTGATCATCACACAAGATCTTGGGTATGATCTCAGTAGTTGATTACAAAGTACATACATTGTCTTAACAAGCGTTCTTCAGCAGGCGACCAGGTCAAAAGATCTGGCCCTTGTTTTTCACAAAATTGTACTGTAGGAAAGATACGGTGCGGAAGAAGACTCGTAGATTTAGTGGGGTCTTTTGACATTAATATTTTAATGGAGTTGATCATTGATGGCGATGACCTTGTTTTTACATTACTGTGTCGAGTTTTACTCGTGTTCATAGATTTTATTATTCATTAATATTGTGTGACTACTTACCTAATTGTGGTTGCAGGAGTCCCAGCTTTGTGTGTGTGTGTGTGTGTGTGTGTGTGTGTGTGGGGATGGGTGGGTATAATTGTTTATCGGTATGAACACAGTGATCTGTTCTTTAGAGCTTTGTCAATATCACTACTGCTACAGCTGTACACAGAGGGGCGGGGGAAACTGTGTCAATAAAGACTTGTTTTTTTTTTATTTCCGGCAATACTCCATTTGGATTTGAAGCTCTGCTTAATATGGAATTAGGCTGTATCGGTATAAATGTTTTTAATCAGTAAAATGCCTGATTAAATCACGTTGGGCACACAGGGTCAAGGGGAAGTAAGAGTATTGAACCTGTTAGACGTGTTGTAGAAGGCCATCATGTTACCTTACCAAAGCCACGGTCAAGTCTCCTAGCTCTGCCAGAAGACATCAACTTGACTTGCCCAGGTTTGTCTGCGTACACTCCACCCGGTTTAGCACCACACGAGGATATTGTATGATATTGGAAATGGAAAACCAGCGCAACAGAAAGCATTATTAGCAACGTTTCGCCATATTAAAGGCCTTTACTAGGAATGTGAATATGATAAAGCAGTATATTGGCGAAACTGTCCAGTAAAGAATTCTACGTGGTGGTAGCTTACTCTACTAGTAGCCATTACAGATCACTATGTTAGTTCCCTGAGAGCTGCATAGGCATGAGTAGGCACGGTAATACTTATACTTATTATGATACTATTATTAACATCAAAAGTGTAAGAAGAGATGCAGACAAGTAAGCGCGCGCACGCACTTACTCCCCATACCTACCCGCAACCCCACATCCACAGGCAACCCCACACCCACCCACTCCCGCATCCCCCACAAAAACCCATCCGCACCCCCGTTCTCCCCCCCCAACACGCCAACCTGTGATATCATTTCACTAACATCAAAATACAAGAATTAAAAGACAATATCATAGTGTCACGGTGCAATCATTCAACGAGATGGATGTGCTGTCATGATGCTAGTGGCTCATTTACCCATTTTAAGTAGAGATGTGACTTAAAATGTTCCCGTTAGCTATACTTACATTTGTTATTTTTAAAATTAAAATGTCTATGTTCAATATGTAAGGGAAACTCATTGCGCAATGGCTATTAAATAACACAGGAAGATTAAATATTAAATTACTTAATTTCTTTGGGATGGCAGTGTCATCACTTGGCCTGTTGTATTAGTTGATAATTGTTAAGGGCACTTGTCGAGTATGTGTGTGTGTGTGAGTACCCCTCACAATCGTGAGGTATTTTAGAAAGTATCGGTTGGTATCGGCCGTTTTTTCACCGATACCGTAAAAGTAGTCGATAACCGCCAAAGTCGATAACTAGTTTTAAGTGTAAAAGTGGACTGGACATACAATGCATTCACTTAGAAAAGTGTTCAAACACAACTATTAACTCAGTACCTGGGCTGCACTAACTATAGCTCTGACGCACATTCTTACGTAGTTCTCAAATGTACAACATCGAAACTCTTCAAGGAAAGCTAAGATCTGTTGAATTATTATTTTTTTGAGATGTGCCTGAGTAATGAAGGCATTGAGATGTGCCATCAAGAACACTTCAGTATCAGTACACTTTTCTTGAAGGCCGTGATGAATCTTAGGCGGCGATCCTGGCAAGCACTCCGTGAGCGTGCATGCACGGTAACAACACTGAGGGCACAGGGTTACCTTAAATAAAAGCGGCCATCACAGTTGCTAACGTAACTGTCATTTTTGGTTTGGCATTTTCGATTTTGAATAATCAGTGGTGTTCCAAACTTATAACCACAAATGTTTAACGTTCATATAGTTTTTTTAAAAGATAAATATCTAGAGTATTTTTGTAGTTTATTAATTCTTGTATAAGGCATCATATGAAAATCTATAGTCCAAGATTATGACCTCCCTTCTCTTGTGTTGCCGCCATCCTTTCGTAGAATTGTCAAGTTGGCGAAGCACTGCTACCCTTCCCAGAAGTCATAGTCTGGCTGTCTGATTCACCCTATAATTAAACATTCCCTCCTCATACATTTAACACCCTTCCCCCCTCAAAGGTGGTTCCTTGACGGCGACTCTTGATCCCAGGTGATGGACCTACCTCTTCCTTGAATCGAACTTGAATACCTCCCAATCTCCCACCATTGCCCCTCCCGTTCCCCCCATTAGAAATTTCAGTGAATATAATATTCGTCAATGGAAATGAAATTGAAGTTAGATTAAGCTAGAGTAAAATAACCAGTATTTCATTTTGGTCTTTGTTCAGACCGTAGAGGAAATGAGTCGGTGTAATGACGAGTGTTACGTTGCAGGACACGAAGTTATAGGTGGTCTACCATCATCACATTACTAGACTGCAACACTGTATAGTGTGTTGCAGGATACGAAGTTATAGGTGGTCTACCATCATCACATTACTAGACTCTGCAACACTGTATATTGTGTTGCAGGACACGAAGTTATAGGTGGTCTACCGTCACATTACTAGACTGCAACACTGTATAGTGTGTTGCAGGACACGAAGTTATAGGTGGTCTACCATCATCACATTATTAGAATGCAACACTGTATAGTGTCTCTGTGTTCTCATCTATTTATATTTGGGGGAGGGGGTAAGATTCATGACTTCTGGTCCCTCCCCTTCAAGAGGTGGAAGGGTGTCTTGAAGCTGGTAAAGGGCTCTTAATCCAGTGCATTAGAGCTACCCTCCGCTACCATTGATCAACCCTAATAATGTATTATTTCCAGTCGCTGGGTTTGGAGCTTTCCCATTATTATAATGATAATGTTGCCTCTGCCTCCTAGACTTCATCGACTGGCATCACTAGTTTCAGTACTGGGGGGAGAGCTATCGTACCTACTCTTAAAGCTATGTATGGAGTTTGATTCTGCTTCCTCAATCAGTTTATCCCTTTACCTTGAGAGTGACAAATTCCTTTACAAAATCAGCATATTTTGATCCGCCCTGTCAATTCCTTTGAGCACTTGGTGGGAATGTATTGTCCATATTAATTTATAGTTTTACATTTTCTTGAAGGCCCTAGTATTTCGTCTTCAGTTAGGCATTGTCTCCAGCATTTGTCACAGAAAGTAATACATTTTAAATGTTTCTCACACGTACTTTAAAAAGAGAGGAAAAGTCTGGGTCTAGGAGAACAATTGTTAAGTGTTCTGTGATATACACTACGACTGTCTTCTTGTTTCTTTCCATCATACAGAATGATTTCATTCTTGAGTTAATTTGTGATGCTACTAAACTGGGAGACTTCAGTAGGATGAAGATGACCTCAAACATTCAACTAAAGATGCATGTGATTATTTCAGTAGGATAATGAGGGTACCTTCAGATATGTGAATGTAAAGCTGGTAGAATAAGTAAAGCTTAGATAACTTCCAGCGGGGTTTTTATCACTCGTGTTTTAATTCCGTGGAAACTGCGGGGTTGGTGTGGGTGATTGTAAGAATCTTGGTGAGTTGGAGGGCTACGGATTTCCTGAACTGTGTGTATTGCAGCAGGTATGTCCGCTAGGCTGGACCTATTAAGTCACGTATAGCCCTGACTCTGTCCTCTTCCTGGTCGTCCTCCAGTCCTCTTGTCCTTGACACCTCTTCATTCTCTCCTTCCTCTTTATCCCCTTCACCAACCTACCTTACTTCCCTATCCGCCTTCCTACCTTCTCTATTTTTTTCTTATCACTTCAGGATTTCCCCGACTCGGTTTTCTTACCGTTGCCATTGTCTTCATTTAACCCCTTTTTTCATGAATGAATTTCTCCTGCACCTTTGTTAAATTATTTAGCACTGCTTACGCTAAATGTTTTACGTGATGGGAAACAATGTACACATTGTTTCCCATCACATGGCCTTCAGTTTGGCCAGGTAGTTAGTTTGTGGCCATGTTGTTAGTTTATTTTTATGGGAAGTTCTAAACCCGTGTGGGCCATTCAGAGTAAGTAGTGTTGGAGGCTTGATCCTCCGTTCGATAATACGAGAGGGACCTACCTATCAGTTGACTGGATAGGTGTTGATGTGGTAATGAGGTGCTACCACAAGGATACCCCATACCACATTTATGATACTCCCTACATCAAGGTTGATAACCCCTACGTCAAGGACGATGATATCTTCCTCAAGGATGACACCCTCTGCTCTTGCTTCTCCGGCGTCTCATCCTCTTCACCCCTTTGTTGCTACTGTTGATATTCATTTTCTTGCTGCTGTTTCTACTACTCGTCCTCCTGCTCATCCTTTAGGTGACGATGTTCATTTTGCTCTTGATGTTTCTCTTATTCTTCATAATGTTGCATTTGCTGCTCATCCGCCTTTATTTTCCTGCTGCTTCATTCTTGATTCTGCTTCTCTCTTGTTGATATTACTTGTACTTCTTCTTGCTTGATCTCTTCTGCTTTACACCAAGTGATGAACTTGTTTTACTTCGATAATCTGTACTGATGTCATAATCATGGGGTAGCTGGTAGTCTAGTGATGAATCATGGGGTAACTGGTAGTCTAGTGATGAATCATGGGGTAGCTGGTAGTCTAGTGATGAACCATGGGGTAGCTGGTAGTCTAGTGATGAATCATGGGGTAGCTGGTAGTCTAGTGATGAATCATGGGATAGCTAGTAGCTTTGTAACGAATCATAAGGTAGCTAGTCTTGTGATGAATCGTGGGGTAGCAACCTAGTGATAAATCCTGGGTAGGTAGTAGCTTTGATAAAATCGTGGGTAGGTAGTAGCTTTGATGAATCGTGGGTAGGTAGTAGCTTTGATGAATCGTGGGGTAGTAAACTTGTGATGAATCGTGAAGTAGTAACTTGTGATGAATCGTGGAGAAGTAACCTTGTGATGAATCGTGAGGTAGTAACCTTGTGATGAATCATGGTATATGTATTTTTGATGATTCATGAGGGTAGCTAGTCTTGTGATGAATCGTGGGGTAGTAACCCTGTGATAACTCATGGGGTAGTAGGGACGAATGGGTGGGGACCGCCAGGCTCCTCTACTCACTGTTAACCTATACAACAACAACAATAATAATAATAATATAATGGTCACAGGTTATATAGAGAAACACGTGACTTGAATAAACTTGTGTAGAAGCGAGGTGGGGAAAGTGGTATTGATATTATCTTTTATTTACTAGAGGCCTCTTAAATGGATGTCTTAATGACTTGCTGGCACGCATGCATGCGCCAGCACGCACGCGACCTAGAAGCTAAATCTGTTTGGTTCGATAAACGAATGCGACACTTGTCAGCTGTTCTTTGGCACGCATATCGTGTTGTTCTTTGATAGAGCATTTGTAGAAAGACTTTCACTAAGTCGGTGTACCTGACGTGGGCATTTTGCTCGTCTTCCAGTGTGTGAAAACCATGTGTAGTAGTTTCATACTTGAGAGGTTAGGTTTGTCAGGAAACAGGACAAGTGTTTCCTGACGGGAGTCTGTCATATGATGACCCACCACTAGAGCTTTTGGTCACCTGGCAGAGGCCTTCCGCTGGCTTACCGGTAAACCCCTTGAAAAATTAGGGTTATAATTATAACTATTAGGAATTTTGAGAAAGGTTGGAGCAACTTCTCTAAGCTCGTGTTGTGGTGGGTTACATAAGTGTAATATTCCAATTTTCTTATCACTGCAAAGATTTGTTAAGTGTAACGCGAACGTTAGTGCTATCCGTTTCTATGTTATATGCAGGTGATTTACTGTCACCTGTATGGAATGAAATGTTACTACAGGAGTGACATGTCATGAAATACAATACAGAAGTGTTCTTGGTACGAGCGACCTCGAAGCCGGGGAGGACACACCCACACGAACTAGAGAACTTCTGCACAACAAAAAAACACTGATGAAAATACTAAAGGAGCTCGACATTAAAACACTGCAATCTGACATTACTCTTACGAGTGTCCTGCGAGAAGCAGCAGAACCGCTTTGGTGAGTATTGTGATAGTAATGGGATAAGGCTGTGGTAAGTAATGTTGTTTCCACCTACCTTGTAATTACTACCTCTTCAGGCATCATGGTTCTTCCGCTCCGGTCGCTGACTAGACCTGATTGATTTTTTGTTTATAAGACTGTTGGTGTTCGACGCTTACTGTACGTCATAGACACCACAGTCAGGTTGATCAAATGTGGTTGGTTTGTAGACCATTGTCATGATTCTTGAAGACAATGGTCTTAGTAATTCTCTCTAGACAAGTGTGATCATGGTGTAATAGCTCACAAAATACATGCAAAAAGAATAACCAGAAAAGTGGACAGATGGATATTAAACTTTTTAACAAATAAAACTCAAGAGTAATATTGAGCAAAATAGAAGAGGCTACATTGAGAAACTGTGTACCAGTTCTCGCCCCCAAATATTTTCTCATTCTCATATCGGACAGAGATAAAGACATCAATCATAGCACCATATCCTTTGCAAACGATACTAGAATTTGAGTGATATCCATTGAGGACAAGTAAATTTCAAAGCTGATATAAATCAGGTCTTACATTGGACCACTGAAACAGTATGAAGTTCAATGAGGACAAATTCAAATTACTCCGCCACGGAAAAATTGATGAAATAAAAGCTGGAACTGAGTATAAAACAAAACACTCGATAGAGCGGAAGAGTAATGGTAGCGATTTAATGGTGATAATGCCAGGTCTCATATTCAAGGATCACAACGGTATTAATACGACGGCAAGGAAAAACAATAGGTCGGGTAACTACACCATAAAAAAACAAGAGATGCCAAGCTAATGTTACTCTCACTTGTTCTCTAGACTTGACTTTCGCTGTACGCTAACAGCCCCTTTAAGGCAGGCAAAATCGTAGATCTGAATACTATACCAAGGACCTCTGCGTGTATAATTTCAGTCCAACGCCTTAATTATCGGGGACGCTTTAAGCTCTTTGAACCGTTCTCCTTGGAATAGACAGGAAAGATGCATCATAATGAAGAGTTTTTACGAGAATAGTGAGGTTCAGATTAGAGTATGTAGGAGAGAGGGAGATTATTTCCCAGTAAAAGTAGACCTTAGACAAGAATGTGTGATGTCACCGTGGCTGTTCATTATATTTACAGATGGGGTTGTAAGAGAAGTGAATGCGAGGGTCTTGGCAAGAGGTGTGGAGTTAAAAGATAAAAAATCAAACACAAAGTGGGAGTTGTCACAGTTGCTCTTTGCTAATGACCCTGTGCTTTTGGGAGATTCTAAAGAGAAGTTGCAGAGGTTGGTGGATGAATTTGGTAGGGTATGTAAAAGAAGAAAGTTAAAAGTGAATATAGGAAAGAGTAAGGTGATGAGTATAACAAAAAAGATTAGGTGACGAAAGATTGGATATCAGATTGGAGGGAGAGAGTATGGAGGTGAATGTATTCAGATATTTAGGAGTGGACTTGTCAGCATATGGGTCAATGAAGGATGAGGTGAATCATAGAACTGATGAGGGGAAAAGGGTGAGTGGTGCACTTAGGAGTCTGTGGAGACGAAGAACTTTGTCCATGGAAGCAAAGAGGGGAATGTGAGTAAAGTTATACCAACACTCCTATATGGGTGTGAAGCAACGAGAAGGTTGGAGGTAGTGGAGATGTCATGTCTGAGGGCAATGTGTGGTGTGATATATAATGCAGAGAATTCGTAGTTTGCAAATTAGAAGAAGATGCGAGATTACCAAAACTATTATCCAGAGGGGTGGTGAGGGGTTTGTTGAGGTGGTTTGGACATGTAGAGAGAATGGAGCACAACAGAATGACTTCGAGAGTGAATAAATCTGTAGTGGAGGGAAGGCGGGGTAGGGGTCGGCCAGGAAAAGTTCGACGGACGGGATAAAGGAGGTTTTGTGTGCGAGGGGCTTGAACTTCCAGCAAGTATGCATGAGCATATTTGGTAGGAGTGAATGGAGGCAAATGGTTTTTAATACTTGACGTGCTGTTGGAGCGTGAACAAAGTAACATTTATGAAAGGATTCAGGGAAACCGGCAGGCCGGACTTGAGTCCTGGAGATGGGAAGTACAGTGTCTATAGTTTCATAACTGTAGTGAAAAGCACCCCTCTGGCAAGACAGTGATGGAGTGAATGATTCCCACCAAAGCCACCCTGCCTTGGTGGGAATCGGCCGATGTATTAATAAAAAATAATGCTGGAGGGATTTCTCCCAAATGTTCAACCCCCATGACAGCAAGACACTTGACAGACGATGCAGAATATCCCAAGTGAAAATCTGCGGTGGAATGGTAACTAAGAGATAATTTTGTATAGAGGGACCAAGACTTTTCAACACCCAGCCTTTATACATAAGGGAAATTGCTGTCTCAAGAGGAATTTGATAAGTTGCTCAAATCAGTCTCTGGTCCACCGGGCACCCGTATGTTGGGCTCAATATGTCTAGCACCAACAGCATGGTTGATGAAGCAGTCAACCAGGAGGCCTGGTCTGGAATCTG
Source organism: Cherax quadricarinatus (assembly GCF_038502225.1). NCBI lineage: Eukaryota > Metazoa > Arthropoda > Malacostraca > Decapoda > Parastacidae > Cherax > Cherax quadricarinatus. Next base: position 59,044,253 of record NC_091296.1, read on the forward strand.
GCCGCGGGGGCGGTGACTCCCGTGATTTTCATGTAATCTTCTGATCGTATACCTTGACAAGAAGAATGTTGAAATGCTTTGGCCTTTGTTGTACTCGCCGGTTTGTGTTTGCGGGGTCGAGAGAGTGCATATGACAGGCATTACTGTTTTCTGGCTTATTGGATCATAACATACCTACACTTGAAGGCGTATTAAGTTTAACTCGACCACTTCCTCGACCAACTCTTTTCACTTTTCTCCCACCCTGAGACTATAGAAGTACTTTCAAGTATCGCATATGTAGGAATTTTTTGTTTTGTGGAACGAAGATTGTAGTTGTGTAGGATGATTGTTATAGTGTGGATCGTGAATGGTTTGGTGTAAGAGCGTTGTAGTAGTAATGTGGTGTGGGAGGGCTGAATAGGGTGTATGGGGGGGGGGGGTTGCAGCTTGTGACCGGCCTCACAGTTCCCACCTGGCACCTATTGATCGAGCGTCAGTCACCCATACTCGACATAACCTTGAGCTCTTGCCAGCTTATTGGTGATCCACTTCCCTTGTGACAGGTCACGTAGCAGTCCTCAGCAGTAAGACATTGCCTCCTTCCTCATATGCATTTGCTACGCATGTGGGTAATTTTTTATTTGTATTTGTAAATAGCTTTGTGCTCGCGGTGTCTATTATAATTAGTTTTAAGCTACAATAGCTGTTGCACCTTGAACGTTTTCATGGGGGAGGGCAATGTTCCATTCATGTACTACTATTTTTTGCCCCCAAGATGTTGGGCCACCTTAATATGGAGGTGAGGTTTGAACGTTTTATGCCAGTAGTAGGAACCTCTTGTCTATAAGGGGTTCCACTCTTCCCTCAAGGTGCTTGCCTGACTAAAACCCCAGCATTTCTTTCAGCATAAATGGTAGGAATATTTTTCCTTTCGTCTAAATTTGTTGTCAATTATTACCGGTAACATAGAACGAATTAGGGATGCAGATTAACAGGTCACACACAGTTTGTGGAATGTGAAAATTGTGATGAATGGTTTGAAAAACCGACAAGTTGAAGAATGAGACACTTATGCAGCATAAGGGAATCTTAAACCATACCCCCGGCCGGGATTGAACCCGCGGTCATAGAGTCTCAAAACTCCAGCCCGTCGCGTTAGCCACTAGACCAGCTAGCCACAATAAGATTCATCCAACTAGGTATATTTCTACACCATAGGAAAGTTAGCACAGGCACCTCTGTGACCACAAATGCAAGTTTTTACAGACGAATCTCCAGCTAGCGTGGCCGTGACGAACTCTAGCTCAAGTCCCTTCACTGCCGTCAACATGACTCAAGAAATCGTAATGACACGATTGCAAATAAACCATACCCCCGGCCGGGATTGAACCCGCGGTCATAGAGTCTCAAAACTCCAGCCCGTCGCGTTAGCCACTAGACCAGCTAGCCACAATAAGATTCATCCAACTAGGTATATGACCGCGGGTTCAATCCCGGCCGGGGGTATGGTTTATTTGCAATCGTGTCATTACGATTTCTTGAGTCATGTTGACGGCAGTGAAGGGACTTGAGCTAGAGTTCGTCACGGCCACGCTAGCTGGAGATTCGTCTGTAAAAACTTGCATTTGTGGTCACAGAGGTGCCTGTGCTAACTTTCCTATGATGTAGAAATATACCTAGTTGGATGAATCTTATTGTGGCTAGCTGGTCTAGTGGCTAACGCGACGGGCTGGAGTTTTGAGACTCTATGACCGCGGGTTCAATCCCGGCCGGGGGTATGGTTTATTTGCAATCGTGTCATTACGATTTCTTGAGTCGAGCTATGGGAATCTTTATTCAGGAAACGTTTCGCCACACAGTGGCTTCATCAGTCCAATACAAAGAAGGCGTAAGGAGAGGAGGAGAATGAGGTAATCAGTCCCTCAACCTGGAGTCGATGTGTTCAGTCCATCAATCTTGTAGAATTGTACATTCTACAAGATTGATGGACTGAACACATCGACTCCAGGTTGAGGGACTGATTACCTCATTCTCCTCCTCTCCTTACGCCTTCTTTGTATTGGACTGATGAAGCCACTGTGTGGCGAAACGTTTCCTGAATAAAGATTCCCATATGCTGCATAAGTGTCTCATTCTTCAATGTGAAAATTGATTTTGAATAATTTTACTTTGTGATTGATTCCTTCTGTGTGACAATGAATTGATCGTGACAGTAGCGTTTAAAGGTTATTTTTTAAATTTATGGTAACGTAAAAATTAATAATTTTGTACCAAAAGTACTTTAGAAAACTTGCCTAACCTTATTATAACCATGTGACTGTCGATCTGTTGGGGGGGGGGATTTATATATACCTTTACCACTGATATACTTTTGAGACTTCTGGGAGTTTTTCTACTCCTTGAGTCCGGCCATGGGCCAGGCTCAACTGGTGCTTACCTGGTCAACCTGGCTATTACTGTTGGTGGCCCGCAGCCCCACATATCCATTACATACTGATTGATCTAGCACCTGGTGAAAGGACTTGTCCAGTTTCCTATGAAGACTTGTACACATGGCAAGATGTTCCATAATCTGGGACCACGAATTCATGCTGATACAGAGTTTCCTTATTGTGCTCACTGCACCCCTGCTTTTCACTGGGTTTATCTTGCACTCTGCTCCTGACACTCCATCGTACTTGCTCTTGAAGCTGTGTGAATTTTGCCTTTCATTTCCTGATCTGGTGCATTCCATTTCCCTTATACCGTGCGACTTCAAAAGTAATTCTTTGTCTTTTATTAATTTTTTTCTTCCCGTTCCATGTTCCATTTCCAGGCTCCCCAGGTTCACTTCTTAGTTTCTCATTGTACAAATACTTTAGTTCAGAAACTAGTCTGGTTACAAAATTTTGAAACTGTCCTAGTGTTTTATATGCTTTTATCATTGTATCAATATACGTGGTGCCAGACTATTCAACATTACCAGATGATACCAGAAACACTGCCGCGACAAGTGTGGAAGTCTTCACGAAACAGTTGGATATCTCCAAGTGCCTCATCAACTAGGCTGTGATGGATATGTGGGCCAGCGCTCCGCCAGCAGTAACAGCTTGGTTGAGTGTCACCTTTGTGAGGTGGGGCAGTATGTTTTTTTTTTTTAATGACTGCGGGATGACACCTGTGTCTAGGCTCGACCAGAAAATACTGAAGGCGGGGCTTTAGTATTTTCTGGTAGTGGTTTCTTGCAATTTTTTATGAATATGGAATTCCACTAGACTGGGCCTGGAACAGAATGCATTGGCATGCCTTTGATGTTTTCTTTTCAAGGTCAACTGGAGCAAAGGCCACATCAGAAATTGTGGAGTTGTAGGCGGTGTTTTGAGTCTCATCCATGAAAAATTCTTTTAGGGTCTTCGATCTGTAGCCAGATGAGCGGTTCACTGAACACAGTCGTGTTTTGACAGTATTTCACTCCCTTATCGTCCCCAGTGTGCCCTTCATCTCCTAAGTAAACACCTTTACTGGAGGTGACTTTCACCCTGGATTTTGCATAAAAGAAGTTTTGGGGTTTCTTCTAGTTTCATTTATAGCTCTTCCAGTCTCCTGGATGATGGACTCAGTTTTTCATTGCACCACTGTCAGACTTTTCCAGTTTTAAATTATGTTTTTTTCGCTTACGTTCCATGGAGTACAGTTAGAGATACATGAGACGTTCTCGATGATTTAAGTGCTTGACTAAGTTTATACGTAGACTAAAGATTCTGTACATTCTGGAGATCTGCAACTTCGCCTGCCTTGAAAGGGGCTATAGGTATAAAGCAATATTTCAATCTAGAAAGAAAAAGTGATTTACAGTATATTTTTTTCTCTCTGAGGAAACCTCTCCTCCCCCTTTCCACTACCACCTTCCCAACAATCTTCATGATTTTAAATATGATGCATGGCAATAATACCGTCCTGTATTCTACTTAGAGGATCTACATAGAAAGCTTCCACTTGCTCGGTAGTTGTCCCTTTCTAGCAATGTTTAAATTTCTCTCGTCGTCGGCGTTGATTGATCAAAACCTCCATGTTTCCTGGTCACTTTTCTGTCAAAAGAATGCCTTCTCAAAGTATCTGGTTAATTCTTATCATACCTCATTCATCTTCAGTGTGAATGTTCCTCCGTTTTTATCTTGTTACTTATTATTTAATTAGGTTTTGACCTTTTCTTCTATATCATTTTTAGATTGTTTCCCAGCTTCATTTTGTACCCATTATAGACATTCCTAGTTCTACCTGCCTCCCTGTTTTCTCGTGTCCTGTGATCTCTATATTTATCCCTTGCTCTTTTGTTCCTTATTTTGGCTTCCCTGCAGCCCTGGTTGAACCACGAGCGCTCTGTATTTTGTATGTCTTCTCATGTTCGGTATAAACCTTTCTTTCACCTCAGGGAGTTTGTCTAACTTCTCCCTCGTTTCTTGGCTCCTATTTATACTCGAATGTGTGCATGTGTGGGGGTTGTCTTCATTCTTAACTTCACCTATTATATAAGCTTTTTCTTTTGTCATGAGTGGTTTTTGGCCTTTTGGAAATGAAAAACAGTCTTGGAACAGTATTGAATTTGTTTCTACAACTTCCTAATTCTACTCTTCTACCAGAGACTAAAGACGTACATGTTAATCTGTCTGTGGCTCGTCAGTAGTTTTAGCCTCTACCTGACTGTGTCCTCGCAAATTTTTTATCTGTCTCTTAAATGCTTAAATTTTGTACGTCGTCTTACTGCCAGTCTTACTCTTTCAAGATCGTCATCTTTTGAGTTTTTCAAACCCTTCATCCTTTTCTAACAGCACATTCCTCTTAGTTCTGGGACTAGTCTGCTTGCAAACTTTGTGATGTTGTTTAACCTATGGTCGTGGGTGTATTATACAAATTCTGTATTTTAGTATGGTGATCTGTGGAGCATACAGCCTCCCCAATTGTCATCTTTCGAAAACTTTAATAAACGGTCGCAGACCGTAGACCCCGTTGCTGATGGAAGAATTTGATTTTTTTCCTAACTGCTATTCTTGGTATTTCAATTACCTCACGTTTTACAGCGCAAACAGGAGCTTACCTGGTGTTTTGAGCTGCTCACCCATGTACCGTAATATGTGTTCTTTTGATTACCTCTGACCCGACCTAAGCAGAATCCTGTCAAGCGCAAGGAAACAACACTTGCCATTTCTCATTTGTATAGTTTTAGCGTGTTACTAAAACACAATATGCGGGTTATGACATTTTATGTGTGAAGTCGTTTCGGCCACCAGAAACTATCAATTCATGCAGAGAATGAAAAGGCGTAGTGGGCGAAACGTCTTTAAAAGTAAATGTCGTAATTCCTGTCTTATTTACATATTGTTCTGTTGGTATATTCTACTGTTGTATAAATATCGTTTAAACCATATATGCTTATGTATAAACGGACGCAGATACGGTTGTCTTCGAACACCATGGCCAGTGTCCTTCCACGAAGTTCTAATCACTCGTACTACTTGTTCGTTGATTGTATTATTGGTCTGTTTACTCAACACGGCATTGTACATGTAGGGGTCATCTGTTTGTTAAATCACTATCACACTTTTTGTACAAGTCGGTTCTAATATCCGACATAGATAAGAAATTGTAGCATCGGAATAAGTATAGTAGTCACGAGAAACTGGATCATGACCTGCAACAAGTGCCAGTTGAGCTACGTTGTGATGGATATGCGGTGTACATAAATGGTATACAGTACCGACAAGGTGAAGAATTAGACACATGTGAAACATCTGAGTATCTTTATTTGCAGACGTTTCGCCGTTCAGCAGCTTTATCAATGCAAGGACATAATGTGAAGAATGTATATAGTTGTACAGTCTTCACATTATGTCCTTGTATTTATAAAGCCACTAGATGGCGAAACGTCTACAAATAAGGATACCCAGATGTTGCACATGTGTCAAAAACCTAGATGGATTTGTGGGTACGCGGGTCACAACAGCAATGATTTGTCCTCAGGCGGAGCTGCCAGATGGATGAAACTGGACCCGGTCACTGATATTGTTTCTAATTTTCTATTTGCTTTCACACCTCAAGATATAGGGTGCCATAGACGCTATATCGTTGTAAATTAACCTAAATGGTCGACACGGTACCCCCGTTAGGTTAATTAACCAGGCACTTTGTAAGAGACTACCGCAAGCACAGGGGGTACTGCCTTAAAATGGTACCTTTGGTGACCCGGCACCCAGGGTGCCTCTAGCTGCCCCTGGGCATTGAATTCACTGACGTAGCGGCGTTTTTATGAGTTGGTTGTAATAACTCTTGTTTACTCTTCAAAACACTTCCCTGGGAGTTTGTCATATTGGTTTCTTGATGAAACTTGTGGGTCCCGCATCTTGTGCTTTGAAAGTTTTACAAACCTTTTATACCGTCGAGAGAGACAGTTGAGAAGGAAAATGTTAATTTATTTACATACCATAAATAATAAGTTCAGTTTATTCTGTTCAAACTTTTATTTTAGAAAGTAATGTGAAGGGATAATGTATGTATGTACGAACTGACGAAATTCTACTTTCTTAGGCTGTACAGTTATATTGTTAGAATAGTAGAAATGTATAAAAACAGCTGAAGCCCTTGTAAGATACTAGGGACCTCGCTGTGTTAAGTGGGACAATTGTGGCCGTGGTTCATATAAAACATACAAGACTACTGCTTGGAATCTATAACTACTGGTATTACATATTAATATTTGCAGTTAAAATAAGGTATAAATATCACGATCATCAATAAAAAACTTTTTTCCACTCCAGCATTGCTACCAGTATAACCTCTATAGTCATGTTTTTTTAATCTCTCGCTCTGTTGGATAGCAAAGCCCCTAAAATGTTTGCTTTGGAAAAACAGTAGTTCCCTTATAAATGTTCTTCTCTTTCAGTCTTATAACTACTACTATCATGTTCATCAGCGACATGTAGATCGGGCGCATCTGGAATATAGTGCCAGGCTTTGACCAGAATCTACACCCTTAAGGAGTTCCCAGGTGTTTCAGCCTGATCTTACCAATGTAATGGTATGTTGTACGACTCCCAAATTTAACAAGAACATAACCACCCTGTTCTGTGCTCTGTACTACAGTTTCTTCCTGTTAGGTCTGGGACCTCAACTCATCAAGCATTTCGACACCAGGGTCAACGAAGTCTGACGAGGAGCTCCTGGAATTGTTATGGAAAATACTTCTTCGGGCACTGGACTTTGGTCTTGTGGTGCCTCGTACTGAGTTGTGATGCTTTTTGCTGGTACTTAAATTGCCTTGCCACGAGAAGCACCTTGCTTTACGCCAGTTTCCCCACTTTTTTTTCGTTTAGTTAATCCAGAAGCATGCAGCTAAACAAACCTTCGGATTCTATTTGATCTGGTTATTTTCTCCAGGACGCATTCAGGGTCGTAAGGGTATATGCTGCAAGCTCTTCGTATGTGATTTGCCTGTGGAGTCTCGGCCCGGGGTCTTGTCCAAGTGGTGACCCAGATTTTACCAAAGGCTCCCACTTACCATCCTTTTGTTGTACGAGAGTTGGAAGCAATCTTGGTTGTGAATTTTTTTGGGGAATCGTATTACACGCTTTCCTTCACCTTCCTTCCAGTCAATCCATACCTTTCTCCAATCACATTTAAGCGGGATATACAAGGAAATACTCAAGGACTGCAGAAAGTGTGCGTTTAGTTGGGTGGAAAAACTATTCTGATGTTCTCGCACATTTCCACAACTTTGTAGTTGATGTGAGAGGCTAGGTTATCTCCGTTAAGTACTTTAGTTTCGTCAGCGAGAAGTGTGCGACAGAACCGGACTACTATTTCAAACCAGTCATCCAATACATCCGAATGCAGAGCTTGTGCGATTGTATTAGTGCATCAGTTGCCCCACCCATTATCCAAAAGGCTTGCATCCTTGCACCTTTGTAAACAACATACGGATATAGAACCTGACTAGCAGCAATATAGCAAACATGATGGGCATCAAACTTCTCGTGGTGTTCGTTATACTTTCAGCATGTTTTACATCTTAACTGAAGATCTGCAACTTGCCTCTTGAGTCATCAGTTACATTGGTTTTGTCGTAGCTGATATTTCCTGGATGTACACCGTCAGTTGTCCGGCCCAGGTGATCGAAGCAAGCACAGACATCCGTCTCTAACAGGTGCACGTTTTCATGAGATGTGTTGGCAGATGCAAATTGATAGCAAATTCTCATGTCACTTCTGGAATCCACATGCCCAATCAATGGCTGGAAGATTCTCGATGAACTCTGGTATAACTCTAATTGCTGTGAAGGTCATCTTGAACGAAGTTTTTCTGCTCATTGACATAGAAAGCTATTCCAACATGGTACGGAGAAGCTACCTTTAGCGCTATAGTCATTTCTACATTTCGACGGAACACTGTTTTCCTTCCAATTTTTAAGGGTGATTTAAATCATTCAGTGAAACACTGCTGCTAACTTGTATTAGGTAACTTGTTCTGTTTCACTGCATCTCTGTGACATGCCTCTTGAAAATGCAATCATGACATTCGCCATGTCGTCTTCAGAGTATTACATCCTTGTGGTCTTCATCTCTCATACGTGCGCACCATCCTGTAGACATAAGAAACAATTGTATATGAAATACCCCAAACCATAAAAAAAGGAAGAGTTAATATTGGAGGTTTCAGATGCCCCTTCATGTGGTTTCATATGCCTATAAGTTAATTACTAACTTACTCGAAGGTAGAAAAACAACATAGAAAGGGGTAGGTGGTCGGTGGCTCATTGCAGCTCTTAGTAAATTCTGAAAGACGATTCGGCAGTAAGAGTACTTCAGATTTTACGTATACCGTATACATAAACTAGAGAAAAAAGAAAATGAAAAGCATTAAAGTCCATATTAGTAATAAAATAATGATTCTGATATAAATACACAAACTGTAAGGCTCATATAAATCGGTTTAAAAGCTGTATCCTCTGTCTGGTCTCTGCCTCGTCTTGGTCTCGTTTGCCCTGTTGGGTTACATTTATCCCACTTGACGGTACTTCCGTCAGTACGTTGGGTGTGGTGATAGTAATCCCCAGTTCCTTTTCTTCCAATATTTGCAGCTTCACAAGGAGGCTTTACTATGTCAGGTCTTTTCCCTCTCCCCCTCCCTCCCTGCCCAACACTTCTACAGTCTGTATGGCCTTGCATTTGTTGTGACTGAAGTCCAGCAGTTACTTCTTGGATCATATTTGTAGCCTTACCAGCTCTCCCTGGAGCCTCTGGCCTTTTTTTTTCCCCCCAATAATTTTACATCGCGAGGTAACTCACATGTTATTTACATGTATTAGGAACAGGAGTGGTCTTAGCTGATTCTGGTGGAATCTCGTTACTCTCGTCCATCCTGATGTCTCGTACCTCACTCTCGCAGTTTTCTTTTACATGGAGAGCTTCACTTGGTAGTAATACTTGTTCTAGTTTGTGAAATAGTCTCTAGTGATGGAATCGTGCAAACAAAAAAAAAATCTTGTTGTCCAGGAAGATGGAGTTCACCCATCCCTGTCTTGTTTTATCTCATCGACTCCGTCATAAAACTCTAACTAGTTTTTGTTAGACCATTCTTAAATTCGTGCTGGTTTTCTGACAAATCCTCTTCAGGTACTCCAATACATTTCTTCTTACAATCTTGTGCTAAACCTGTTTCCATTTTTAAAATTTGCACGCGAGATAGAATGTGCATTTGAAATCTCAGGCCGCCTTTTAGAAATTTTTAAACACGAGCAATTTGTTGCATTGAATGTTTTCTTAGTGGGTAGTTTTTATTTTTCACTTAGTTTTAACTTGGGTTTTTCTTTAATGTGTTTGGTATCTATTTTTTATTCCCAAAAACTGAGTGATCTAAGTCGAATCCTTCTTCAAATCTCACAACTTGCTTATTGTATAAGAGAACCCTGGGGCAGATAATGTGTGCTGCTTGAGAGGAACAGTGGTACGTCTTGGAAAAGGAACTAGATGGGGTTTATGCAGGAGTGCCTGATGATATTGCTGTGTGAGTATGCCGGCCGCCGGCACCAACTGCCTGACTGATCATAAGGTCACCAGGAAAGCCTGCCCTCTCCCTCTACCCTCAGCGAGAATATAAAAACGCTGGAAACAAGTGAAGCTTTGCAGTGTGTGCTGCATGCAGCTGCCTATTTTTGTTTGGGCTCGAGAAAGACTTGCCTAGTATGGGCCAAGTCCTGTTGCAGTGTTCCTCCTTTATTATGTTCTTTCTGCGACTAGTTGTGGAGGCAGCCACTGTTAGAGAGTGGTGATGAAAGATGTGGATAATATATTTGTGGTGATATATTTCTAGGGTGAGAAGTGTGGATGGTGTTGAAGGATGTAGGAAGTAGTGGTGGTGGTGGAGAGTGAAAGGTGTGGAGGATGGACTGCAAAATACTCTTAGGAGGAAAACATGGTATTCTTTGGAGAAAGATTAGGTTTAGATTTTGCCGCCAAAGTGGCTAGTTTATTGTGCACCCCATGTCCATCCTGTAGACGGTAGCGCAAAGCATATAGATATACAAAAGACCTAGGAACTATACCCCAAAAGAGTGACATATCACGTATTTTTATGCTGTCTATATATTCCTCAGCAAGCACACAGTGTTCAAGAAAATGACCGTAGGACTGGCCACATACTTTGTATTTGGTTTGTTCATCATCTGTGTGTCTGTCAAACTGCCAAAGCCTGAGTCAGTCAGTCTCTTCATATTGAAAGTTGCTCCATAAGAGTACTTATCTACTTTTATATTATCTTAGTGAATGATAGATCTACTCAGACTTCTAACTGCATTCCTGTAGCATTGTTTCTATATTTAATTCTTCCTAATACCAAGTTTTATTTTGCCTTCTGGGTACCCTTTTTGGGGGTGGCTAATTTATCAACTTGATCATAAAGGAGCAATCCATGTATGATAGAATTCATGACATAGTTTTTTTTTCATAAGGGCGGTAGTAGAGCACTAGCCAAAAATTGCAGAACAGTAGCCCAAACATTGCACATCATAAAAGTCTTCGAAAGAATGACGAGACGCCAAGTTACAAATTTTATGGAACAGCGCAAGTTGCATATCCCAAACCAGCATGGATTTATAGCCGGGAGATCTTTCGTGTCACACCCATTAAACCACCGACAAAATTACTGAGGTGTTGGAAGAAAACCAAAATGCGGATATGGTATACGTATGCGGATTTCACAAAGTTATTTAACAAATGCGGGCATATGGGGTGATTCCATACACAGTGAGGGCAGTAAGTCTAATGGGGAAAGTAGAAAGATGGCTATTTAACTCTCTTATAGATAAAATACAGTACTAGTAAACAGCAAGATCCAGCATTAGCAAAATAAATAAGTTCAGCACCACAAGGCACAGTCTTTATTATTCTCATAACGAACATACCGTAGATGAAAACATTCGCCACAGTTTTGTATCGTCAGTTGTGAATGATCCCAAAATAAACATGAAAATTGCCTTGGTAGAAGACATGGAAAGTTGCAAGAGTATATAAGCAAAGTTTCCAGTGGGCAGTGAAAAATAATATGACGATCCCTGGCAACATTCAAGAAAATGACGAGGTAGATGATGAGAATTTTCAAAAAGAAAAAAAAAAAAACGGAAATAATACTAATGCCGTCACTGTTAAAAATAACTCGCGGTCTCTCGCTTAAATATTATTCAGTGTTAATGGCTTCGTTCAGGGCAGGAGAGAGATATCAAGAGCCTTAACAGACTAAGATAATTTACGGCCTGCGTTGAGCCAATGTAACGTTCAATTTATTGGGAACACATCTAAGTCCTAAATATGTACATACTGGAGAGGAGAGGGAGACACTGGCTGCTGTACCACTTTGAAACACTATCCAGAAAACGTGTACCCAGGGGTTCCAGTAGCCAGTGTCTGCTGCACCACTTCCAGAAAACATGTACAGTACCCATATTCCAGGAGACACTGGGTGCTGCGTCACTTCTAGAAAACGTGTACCTAGGGTTCCGGCAGACACTGGCTGCTGCACTACTTCCAGATAACGTATACCCAGGGTTCCAGCAGACACTGGCTGTTGCGTCACTTCAAGATAGCATGTACTCAGGGTTCTAGCAGGCACTGGCTGCTGTATCACTTCCAGAAAATATGTATGCAAGGTTCCAGCAGACACTGGCTGCTGCATCACTTTGAACAACTCGGGAAAAAACCTGAGGCAAGACTAACGTTAGACAACTCACCTGGACTGGTTGAGTATTCTCGCAGGGAATAAAGTGCGTATTGCCTGTTTGCTTCCATCGAGGGGGTACTTGAATGCCGGTGGAGGGCTCTTCATTCAAGGAATTGGAGCTATCCTTCCCTTCCTCATATCAAACCCAGGCTGTGTATGAATCCTACGATTTAGTAAATAAGTTTTTATTTAGGCTCTGGGCACCTTTGTCACAGCTTCATTCAGGTATCGGATTTTTTTTTTATTCTTAGGATAACTGTGTATTTACAAATGTGTTTATACACATCTTTATGACTTTTGAAAGAAAAATTCTTCCTAGAAGGAAGCGCACTATTATATTAATCTTGAGGACACAATATTATGGTGAAATAAAAAATGTACATTATATATATATTTAACCTTTGATAATATTCAAAAAAATATTTTTTTCTATTGGGGTTCTTGAATACAGAAATAATTACTTGTTGATGCCACCATGTGAGACCTCTACCCACTCTACCGGAGGTATCCCAGCGAGTGAGCACGTCCCCTGTATATCCCAGTGCTTAACAAGCTAGGGAATAGCATATGAAGGTACAAATAAAAATGGGAACTATGGCTATAGTTTACTTAATAACAAAAAAGGGCTAGAATACAACATCTCCTGATGGAAATTTACACAATATAACAATTGACCTATGAGACTTATTACCAGGGGGAAGGGTAGATGTTATCAGTAACACGGACTAGTACTCACTCTTAATTCACCGACCAGCTGACCCGAGGTTCCCAATGCGTGGTCTACTACACACGCGGCTGTCCAGAGCTCTCGCTCGACGGACCTGTCACCAACAACCTCCTTGCCCCGCTCTTCCCTGGGCTTATATCGTAGTCAAAGTACCCCCCTCCCCAATGTTGTATGTACCACGTGTACGACCTGACGCCTAGGTCTGAGGCGTCAAGAACAAAAGACCTCAGACGTGGGCGTGGCTACAGACGCCTGCCAAGGCAAGGTGTGACCATATAATTGGTCAAATTAGGTCTCCCCAGAGACCTCACAAGCCCAGCTGGACTACATCACATCTTGTGTTAAACTTGTGAAGCTTGGCGTATGTAACAGCAGGCAGCAGTCATTGTGGTAGGCGCTGCGCAAGAGTCCACTGGCAGGGAGGTAGCCAAGGTTAAGGGTGGGTGGGCGGGTGAGCATTCACTCAAGTGGTTAGTGGATGGTGGTCCACACTAGCTGCCTCTTGCTGCTGCTGCTATTGGGGAGGGAGCGGAGGTGGTGGTGGCCTCGTAATACTGGAGTGGTGAGACGCGGGTAGCCAGGGCTGGGGCTGGCAGGAAGCTGCTTCATTACACAAGAGGGACTGCCCAACCAGAAGACTGGCAAAAAAATGGGGAGAGGGAACGATAGATGAGGGAGAGAGGAAACTAGTGCGGGATGAAAAGTGAGGAGAACGTGTAAGTAAAAGTAATGAAAGATTTCTTTTGTTAATGTTTGAGTCGCTTACCAGGAAAGCAGGGTGAGAAACTGCCTATGTTAACTAATCTAATTCCGATCACAATCTAATCGAAGTCCAGACGTACATGCATAGGGGTCCTGAACAGCAGAATGCATGTACCTGTGAAGGTGTCTTCACAAAATACAATTTCAACAACAAGAACATCAACTGGGACCAGGTAAACCATGTCCTAAACGAAACATGTTGGGAAGATGTCTTAAATGACATGGATCCAAACCAGTGCCTTGAAAGGATCAACTTCCTGGTAGCCGAAGCATGTTCTAGGCATATTCCCCTAAGAAAGAAGAAGAGCAGGAGTAAACTGGAGAGAAAAAGACGCTCCCTCTACAGAAGACGACGAAGAGTCACTGAGCTCCTCAGGAGTGCTAGAATATCTGATACACGAAAGGAGGCGCTGACCAGGGAAGTGGAAACTATCGAACTTAAGCTAAATGACTCCTACAGGAACCAGGAGAGGCAGGAGGAGCTTAAAGCTATTAGTGAAATTGAAAGAAATTCAAAATATTTCTTTTCATATGCCAAAAACAAGGCAAATACCACATCTAGTATCGGGCCCTTACTCAGACAGGATGGGACTTACACAGACGACAACAAGGAAATGAGTGAAATATTGAAATCCCAGTACGACTCTGTGTTTAGTGAACCACTAATCGGTCTGAGGATCGACGACCCAAATGATTTCTTCATGAATGAGCCTCAAAACTCCATAAATGTATGCCAGATTTCCGACATTACCCTAACTCCGATAGATTTCGAAAAAGCCATTGACAACATGCCTATGCACTCAGCCCCGGGCCCAGACTCGTGGAACTCTGTTTTCATTAAGAACTGCAAGAAACCCCTCTCGCGTGCCCTAAGTACACTATGGAGGAGGCGCTTGGACATGGGTGAAATTCCACAGTCACTTAAAACAACGGATATAGCCCCACTCCATAAAGGTGGCAGCAAAGCATTAGCTAAGAACTATAGACCAATAGCTCTGACGTCCCACATCATAAAAATCTTTGAAAGAGTGCTAAGAAGCAGGATTGCAAATCACCTGGATTCCCAAAATCTGCACAATCCAGGGCAACATGGGTTCAGGGCAGGTCGCTCCTGCCTCTCACAACTACTGGATCACTATGACATGGCCTTGGATGCACTGGAAGAAAATCAGAATGCAGATGTAATATACACAGACTTTGCAAAAGCATTTGACAAATGCGATCATGGCGTAATAGCCCATAAAATACGTGCTAAAGGAATAACTGGGAAAGTGGGGAGATGGATCTTCAACTTCCTAACAAATCGAACACAAAGAGTAGTGGTCAACAGAGTTAAATCGGAGGCTGCCATAGTGAAGAGCTCTGTTCCACAAGGCACAGTACTCGCCCCCATCTTATTCCTTATCCTCATATCAGACATAAACAGAAATATACACCACAGCACCGTATCATCCTTTGCGGATGATACTAGGATCTGCATGAGGCTGTCATCTGCTGAGGACGCGGTTAACCTCCAAGAAGATATAAACAAAGTTTTCCAGTGGGCAACGGTAAACAATATGATGTTCAATGAGGACAAATTCCAACTACTCCGTTATGGAAAACTGGAGGAGATAATAACTAGAACAGAGTATACTACTGACTCCGGCCATACAATAGAGCGGAAAAATAATGTAAGGGACCTGGGAGTAGTAATGTCTGAGGATCTCACTTTCAAGGATCACAACAGTGCCACGATCGCACGTGCAAAGAAAATGATAGGATGGATAATGAGAACTTTCAAAACGAGAGATGCCAAGCCCATGATGATCCTTTTCAAATCACTTGTTCTCTCTAGGCTGGAATACTGCTGTACATTAACATCTCCATTCAAAGCAGGTGAAATCGCAGATCTAGAGAGTGTACAGAGATCCTTTACTGCACGTATAAGTTCTGTCAAGCACCTTAACTACTGGGAACGCTTGGAAGCACTTGACTTGTACTCGTTGGAACGCAGGAGGGAGAGATATATCATAATCTAAACTTGGAAAATCTTGGAAGGAATGGTCCCAAATCTGCACACAGAAATCACTCCCTACGAAAGTAAAAGACTGGGCAGGCGATGCAAAATGCCGCCAATAAAAAGTAGGGGCCCCATTGGTACACTAAGAGAAAACACCATAAGTGTCCGGGGCCCAAAACTGTTTAACAGCCTCCCATCAAGCATTAGGGGAATTGCCAATAAACCCCTGGCTGCCTTCAAGAGAGAGCTGGACAGATACCTGAAGTCAGTGCCGGATCAGCCGGGCTGTGGCTCGTACGTTGGACTGCGTGCGGCCAGCAGTAACAGCCTAGTTGATCAGGCCCTGATCCATCGGGAGGCCTGGTCATGGACCGGGCCGCGGGGGCGTTGATCCCCGGAATAACCTCCAGGTAACCTCCAGGTAAGGCTTCTTTATCTGTAAAATAACTTCGGCTGTAAGCACAAGTGCGATAAATATTAAAGCCAACTTACACAGTTGTCTTGATCAAAATGTCTTAATATGTTCGTCTTAGTTTACTGTGGTGTTGTTCAGCTGCTCAATGATAAAGGTCAGAATTAGTGCCATGGCACTAATTCTACCGTTGCTTTCACGTCTACCTGGAGGTTATTCCGGGGATCAACGCCCCCGCGGCCCGGTCCACGACCAGGCCTCCCGGTGGATCAGGGCCTGATCAACCAGGCTGTTACTGCTGGCCGCACGTAGTCCAACTTACGAACCACAGCCCGGCTGATCCGGCACTGACTTTAGGTATCTGTCCAGCTCCCTCTTGAAGGCAGTCAGGGGCCTATTGGTAATTCCCCTTATGCTTAGTGGGAGGCTGTTGAACAGTCTTGGGCCCCGGATACTTATGGTGTTTTCTCTTAGTGTACCAATGGCGCCCCTACTTTTAATTGGGGGTATTTTGTATCGCCTGCCCAGTCTTTTACTTTCGTAGGAAGTGATTTCTGTGTGCAGATTCAGGAATATATAGCATTCTTAATCGTCTACAGTATGTACAGTTTTGGCAAATGTAAGATCTTCCTTTGGAAACCTTGCAAGTAATTCTTCAGGACTATACACAGCTTAATGATAACGCAGCACCATCATGTAGCCTTGAGGACGCTGTGCACAGTAAAAAAAAAAAATACTCCAGGACGCCACTATTTGTTGGCATTATATACCATTTTCACATTATACATGTCTCAACACAATGGTATCTTGGTACAGAGGACATTTTTGACAACCTTATTGTTTAACTACTAGTTACGAGTAAGAAAGGTTGGACTTGAGAAGGACCTACTGAGCATCTGCCAGTAAGCTTGCTGCAGTGCCTTTCACTTCTTGCATTCTTCTGCCGTCTTCGGCATTTTCTGCGCTTCACCTTTGACGGTATGTCTCCATTCTCATGCTTCAGCTTCACATTGTTCCAGACTGTGGAGTTGAAGTCTTCTCCAGACTGAAGGACTGACCACCTCAAAATAACACCTACAACAATAACAATAACAACAACAACAACATTAAAAACAAAAACTACAACTAGTACTACTAGAGGGTGATTCTTTATGCCTTCATTGGTTCTGCTGTTTCCTGTATTCGACTGAAGAAGCCTACTGTACACAAATAACTCGCACATAGGAGAAAGAAACTTAGGACGACGTTTCGGTCCGACTTGGTACATTAACTAGTCACTCACAAACACACTAAGGTTAGTGTGTGACTTGTGTAGGCGAAACGTTTTGATTATAAATATACCAAATTACTGCACACGTCTTACTCATTTACTTGTCGGTATTATGTACCATTTACACACAATGCGTAACTAGACGACTTGTTGGTCCGTCTTGAACCATTATAAAGTCATGAATGAGAAAGACAAAAGAAAGTAAAATGCAGCAGTGAAGTCGGGTCATTGGGAAGTGTGTGAAGGCAGCCTCCAGTCGAGGTTAAGTCACGTGTGTTTTGGGGAATAAAGTTTTGTGTATGTAGATGCTTGCCTATCCCAGTACCATCTGATGTAATCTCGACGCAGTGTGTGACCTGATCTTGACTGTCTCTTCACATCCCAGTGACTGGTATATAGCTTCCCTTTTTCGTCGCATTCGTGATAATGGTCCGGGATGGACTTCTAATATGTGGATTTATTGTGATATTGAAGTTGTGGATCTTGCTTCCTGGTGGTAAACTAATTTATTGTGTGTAGGTGTGTGCTGGAGGATATCCGGGGGAAGTGATGCGAGCAGGTCCATATATGTGGCGAGTGCTGGTGCCTCTGACCTTGCAAACAGCACTCACTCTATATGCAAGTGTGTATCGCTGCCTCCGACCTTGCTAGTGTCCCCCTTCCAAGGCTCGCCTACACTTCCGCCCTTCACTTCCATCACTATTTTGTAGGCCAACAACGTTTGCGACTGTTATTACTTTCCTCGGGACGTGGTTCGCTTTTGTGCGGTAATTCTTTCGGCGGTAATACTGCATACCTGTGACCGGTTTCCAGAGTTGTTTTACCCTGGCAGCCCGTCCTAAGGCCAGGCGTAATTATTGACTTATCTGTTCAGCTGAAGTTTGAGACGATCCTCTGCAGCTTTAGGATCACTTCACTTCTTATGACCAGAGTCTTTGGTAAGATGGGTAAGGAAGGATGGGTAAGGATAGAAATGTTGGAAAAGGGTGGGGAGGGGGGAGTTAGGTAGGATATAAAAGGTAAATGGCCCAACCACTTTGGTGCAATTTAAAAAATGTATGTGAAATAATAGAAATTTCTTGAAGGGGTATAATACTAACCCATCAGAGTCACATAGATATAACAGATATATAAGTACATGACTCTGAATTGGTAGTAGATATACAAGCTGCAATTGCTTTTTTTTGCGATTGCATAACGAATATTTAAACGACAAGACAAGGCGGTAATCTGGCACACCCATCTCCCTTATAGCCACCCGTTAACAGATGCTCCTGCTCATCCTCATCCCAACTTTGTGTAGCATGTGGTGTATAGCTGACTGTAAAACACATTTTAACAGTTTGCTCAAAGTCTTGGGTATCTAGGGGCCCTTAGGGGGAGTCTTTTGACAATAATTATGGTTTTTAACGAATGCTGGTTATTTTTACTTGTGAAATCATTTATTTGTCTGATTGGAGTCTACTAGGAGTGTATTCAGAGGGTCAACGCCCCTGTGGCCCGATCAGGTCTACTGGTGGATCAAGGTCTGATCACCCAGGCTGTTAGTGTTAGTCATACGCAGGCCAACGTACAAACCACAGCCGGGCTGGTCAGGAACCGACCTTAGGAACCTATCCAGTACCCTCTTGAAGACGGCTAGGGGGTCTGTTAGATAACCTCCCCTTCCTTATAGTATGATGGGAGGCTACTGAATAGTCTTGGGGGGGCCACTTACACTTATTGCATTGTCTGTATGTGCTCAGGACATCATCCCCTTTGTAAAAATGGAGGTCTTTGAAGTTTTGGTCCCTTAACACTTTTGTTTCCATAGTGTACTCACTGTATCGCTGCTTTTCATTGGGGTATTTTGCATCGGCTGACAAGCCTCTTATTTTTACGGGGAATGATTTGTGTTCGCAGATTTGAGACCAGTTCTTTTATAATATTGCAGATTATAATATATATCTTTCACCAACGTTCCAAGGCGTACAGCTCAAAGGACTAGAAACTTTCCCAGTAATTTAGTTTCTTGACTGAATCTCTGCGGGCAGTGAAGGTTCTCTTCACATTCTCCAACTCTGTAAGTTCGCTTGCCTTCTCCAGATTTGTTAGAGTACAGCATTACTCCAGCTTAGAGAGAACAAGGGACTTGAAGGGTATCATCATTGGCTTGGCATCCCTTGTTTTGAAGCTTCTAGTTATCCAGCCTATCATTTTCTTCCGATTGTGACACTTGTGATTCTTGAAGGTGAGATATTTTGACGTGATCACTCTAAGTTATCTCACATTACTCTTACAGTCGGTTGAGGGATTCGAGATTGTTTTATATTCTGTTTCAGTCCTTATTTCCTCAATCTTTCCAAAATGGAATAACTGAAACTTGCCCTCACTGAACAATATCGTCACTGGCCCATTGGAAGACTGTGTGTGTGTGTGTGTGTGTGTGTGTGTGTGTGTGTGTGTGTGTGTGTGTGTGTGTGTGTGTGTGTGTATGTATGTATGTATATAATATATATATATATATATATATATATATATATATATATATATATATATATATATATATATATATATATATATAGAGATATATATATATATAAAGCTTGGAGGTTTGCCATGTTTTCAGTGGATGCCACTCTCCTACAGATTCTAGTATCATCTACAAAGATAACTCGGCGCTATGATTTATGCCTTTGCCTTGTTGGATATGAGAATGAGGAAGAGAACAGGGGCCAGTACTGAGTCTTGGGGAACAGAGCTTTTCTCTGTGGCAGCCTCTGATTTCGCTCTTCACTATTACGCCTGAATTTTACTAATTACAAAATTAGGTATCCATCTGCCCACTTTTCCAGTTATTCCCTTTGCTCTCATTTTGTGAGCTATTAGACTATAATCACACTTGAATGTTTTTGCAAAGTTGATAAATTAGACATGTGCAATAAAGATACCGAAGTGTTGCGCATGGGTCTAATTTATCAACTTGTCGGTTCTCTGAATCATTTATCTAAATTACTACCACTACTGCTGTTACTATACTACTATTATACCATCTGTGGAAGACAAGCAAAATGCAGTTGTGGTTTACATTAACTTTGATTACATCGGCTCCAGGCTGAGTGACTACCTCAAATTTCTTCTGATCATGATTCTTCCTTGTATTGGATTGGTGAAGCCATTGTGTAGCGAAACGTTTCC
This sequence comes from Cherax quadricarinatus, assembly GCF_038502225.1. Lineage (NCBI taxonomy): Eukaryota > Metazoa > Arthropoda > Malacostraca > Decapoda > Parastacidae > Cherax > Cherax quadricarinatus. The sequence goes on from NC_091296.1 coordinate 59,064,828, forward strand.
CCAGTAAAGATACTCAAGCATTGTACGTGCCTAATTTATCACTAGTAGTTGTAGTAACTGTCATGAAGGTAAGACTGTACTGCAAAGTGTGGAGCGTAACAGCCAGGAAGGTAAGGGAGTATTCCTACTATGTGGCCCGGGTGGCATGTTGAGCACATGCCAGCAGCTGGTAGGTTGACAGGCAGTGTTGCCGCAGCAACGGCAGCGGCCGTGTTGACGTCCGGTCAGACTAGGTGAAGACGCGTGTCAAACTGGCGCTGGGCCAGTAGGGATGATGCCAAGTAGGCGGTTGCACAGCCCTGCGGCCCACCGCCTCTCCCTCTCCTCCCCTGCATCATCATATCTCATTACCTTGTCTTGGCTGCAGCGCCACCCTCATCACTTAACCTAGCCTCGTAACACTCATTTTCTTACCAGGTAACTAAAGTCAATTTAATAACTTTTTCTTTTAACTTAAAAATAATATTTTTGTTTTAAGTCATATTGGGATGAGTTCCGTAAACCTGAAAGAGGTGTATTTAACGATATAAACAATTTAATAATAAGAGCGAGACACTTCTAGCAAAGGGGTAGCCGAGCGTGTCCTGGAAACATTGAAATCTATTTGATTACCCGTGGGGGTGATCAAATGGACTGCATCACCCCAGCTGCTTGCCACACAAGCAGTACACGCTAATGCCCTATTGACCTTGCTACCCACCCACAACCCATGCTTTTCGTGTAATGGTTTACACCCTCCACCCTCCTATCCTCCTTCCCATGCTCTGTAGCGTTTGTAAATGTCTGCTTTCATATAAGGCCTAAATTAGAAAGAACCTATTATAGAAGTAATATAAAGAAATATACAGGAATGTATGTAGTGAATGTAATTGGAGGTAATTGGAGGTTAAGATTCACCTGCTGCCATTCTACATGTTCATGTGACAGAAGAGACCAACAGTCCTGAAAAGCTTCCATTTCACTTACCAATAACAATACGGTAGTACCCTAAAGGATGGCTTCTCTCTACTGAAACCTCTCAGACCCAGGTTAACAAAATATGCTGCTTGTATGTAAGGTGATAGTGGAAGGTGTCATGACGTACGTTGTACACTACAAAAACTACTACTTAAAATCACTAAGCACCAAACTGAAAACCATGTAAACATTTGTTTGCTGCTTTCCTACGGTCTTTTGGTATTTTTAATACTCTCCGCCAAGAATACTCTAATCGTAAAACTTGGATTAAAGTAAGTTCTCGGGTATATGAGATGTACGACTCGAGGTATATAGATGACTGTGCGGGGCAGCATAGCTGACACCAGTGTCACTAGCAAACTGAATATACTCACTGAGTTGTCCTTGGCAAACACACTGAGTACGAGTGACAATTGAACACGTGTCCCAATTAACCATGACCCACATCTTCTTGGCTCTGGCTTCTTGAACCCTATCGTACTTGTTCTTGAAGCTGCGTATGGAGTATGCCTCTACCACCACTTCGTCTTGAGATTAAATAAGTACTTCATAAACTCGTATGGCTGAGGACTTTTTAGTTTACGTTTGTTCCTTCTTGGGGAATACACTATCCTGTATTTTTATTTTTTAATATTTTATACTGTACGCCATGGCCTTCCTCGCCATGTTCAGTTCTTCGTCTCCTCAAATTCTGAGGTTGGGTAACCGGTGTAAATTACCTCAAATGGGGTAAAAATTAAAATTTCGGGGGTAACGAAGGCTTATAAACATATAAAATTGAACAAAAATTTATTTAATAAGCGACGCAAATTAGGAAAGTTATATTTATTCAAACAAATAGATTAACCTAACTTAACCGCACTCTAAAGTATAAATGAGCTAGCAGACGGCACTCTAAAGTAGCACCAATAATTTTTAGTCTATTTGGTAATTTCGCTGTACACAAATTTGTTTTGGGGTAATACGCAAAAAAGTTCACCGACTTCTGTTAGATCATTCCTCTCAGCTCTGTTAAGTTTTGTTACCGGATACATATGTGCGCGTGTTGGATGAGGTTGGTGCTTCACGCCAGGGCTGTATTACATCGCATGATTGGCATAACGTATGTAGTGTGCGTTGTTGTGAAGAAGTCTTGATTTAAGTTTCCGAATGCCCGTCGAAGAGTTATCTTAAAATTGACAAAGTGTGTGTGTGTGTGTGTGTGTGTGTGTGTGTGTGTGTGTGTGTGTGTGTGTGTGTGTGTGTGTGTGTGGAGAGAGAGACAAGGGTTATATTTACATATAAAGGGAAGGTCGACAAGTGTGTGCTAGCAAGACGTTTGGATCAGAGTAAAACTTGAAGACAAAGTTTCGCTCTATGCAGAGCTTTACTAAGCCATGATTTGATAAGAACTCTCCTTGAGAGAAACTTTTGCGATTTGTATTACAAACGTCTTAATTTCGGTATGGAATCTGAATATAGATTTGTAAGATTGAGATCTGGAAAGCACAGGCGGGAGGTGGATCCAGTAGTGTAATAGTAATAATAATAGAATTCCTGATAATGTTGGGTAAAAGGACACACCGTGCAACTAATGTGACATTTTGTTGCAGCAACTTTTCGCGCTCCAGGAGCTAGTGATCCAGTAGTAGTTGAAGGAACCGGTGACGTAGCAGGCGGGAGGGAGGCATATTTTATTCATCCAACACAATTCACATTACGAAGGAGACAAAACAAATGCGATGGTAATTATGGACAAGGTAGATTATAGTGGAAAAATAAACATGGTATTTGGAGACGGGGAAACTCGGGCGCCTCTTAATACACTACTGTGCTTTATCAAGTGGACAGGTATCTTCACTAGGTGCCAGATCAGCCAGGCTGTGATGGATGTGAGGCAGCGGGCCTCCGGCAACAACAGCCTGGTTGATAAGGCTAGCACCAGACGAGCTTGGCCCATGGCCGGGTTCCGAGAATAGTAAGACTCGAAACTTATCAAAGGTATAAGCCATGGAGAATGAACTTACTAGTTTAACTCTTTTTCTATAACTATAATATGTATACCTTTACCTTTGATGAGTTTCGAGAGTTTACTCCTGGAGCCCGGCCATGGACCAGGCTCGTCAAGTACGATTTTATATTAGGGCCGCTGTTAGAGGACACTAATGTGTATGAAGAGGATAAAGTTCGTCACGCACTTACTGTTAGTGTCCAGATAAGATAACATTTTGGTAAGTTAAAATTTTTTGTGCAGTAGCGAGGCGGTGTATGAAGGGTGAGGGAAGAACTAGGAAGTGTCTAGCACCACCTACCAGCAACCAACCCGTCATTCAGCATATATAGTGGGGTTACCCACAGTAATTTTAAAGGACGTGTGAACAAACACCATATTAGCCTGTCTTTATGTATAGATAAACGGTAACGAAATTGCGTAAATGGACGTCTTAAGCCTAGTTCCATGAGCGTCTTTCGTCTGGCAGCGCGGGAGATGTGTAGCTTTTAAAACACGTGAACAAACACTGGTACATGTTTCTTAGACAACGTTTTGATCACATTCACCATGTTAGAAGTAATCAGGGGTCCCAGGACCGAAACGTTTTCTATATATCCTAGTGTTCACGTGTCGTTGAGGATGTATCCCCCCTCCCTCTGCCAGACATAAGTTGCCAGTCAAGGTGGATGGTAGTACCGCCCATCCAGGGAGGTACTACCATCCTGTTCAATGTTACAGAAAAGTCTGACTGTTTTTGGTTTTGCACTCAGGATTGTTGATCTTTACTGTCTCATGTAAGATGTCAGATAAATCTTACAAAATATTACTGGCATTCACTTTAAACACGAATAATATCCTTTCCTACTTATTTATAATAATATTATTATTTTTTTTTATTTTATTATCACACTGGCCGATTCCCACCAAGGCAGGGTGGCCCGAAAAAGAAAAACTTTCACCATCATTCACTCCATTATGCGTAGTAGTAGTAGTATACTCGTGTCATAGCGCTTGGGGGTCGAGAATTAATCAGGGTAACATTGCGTCGATTTCGCGTGGGCCAGTCCCAGACCCAGACCCCCTTCTTCCTGGTAGCTGGCCTGATCGACGTGGTTGTTGGCGCTAATTACATGGTTGGATAGTTCTAATTCCTTGGATGGAGAGCCCTTCACCAGCACGTGGCATCGCACCCCCCTCCCACCACTGGTTAAGTATCTATCGACAAGTGACTTTGACAGGTGGTAACCTTGGTAGTACAGCTTGAGGCAGATTATCGTCCATGAGTCTAGAAGTTTGAATGTGTGGGGGCAGTGAAAGTTCTTGGTGGGGCCCACTTTCCCTTCTTCCCGTGGCGCCACTTTGTCACAGTGGCGCCACTTTCCCTACTCCAGTAGTGCTACTTGCCTTGTACACGTGGTGCCCCTTACCCTGTTCATGTACCTGGAGTATGTTTGGAGGGTGAGCGCCATTGCGGCCCCGCCCTAGACCAGGCCTCCCAGAGGATGACCTGATGAATCAGGCTGCTAACAGCATGAAGTCCATCGAAAGTACCACAGGCTCGTTGACCAGGCTTACCTCTCCACCCCTTTAAAAATTATGGCTATGATTACAATCATATATTACTTGGTAATCTCCTACATGTATGAAGGGAGGACATTGAAAAGGTCTCAATCCCCTTCACACACACACTGAGTTTTCCCATAGTGTACTCGTTGTTCCAGGTATCCAGGTTGCACCGCTGCTTTTCACTGGACGAATTTTACATCTTCTGGCAAACCTTTTACTTTCACGGGGGAATGATTTGTGTGTACTCTGATATTTGTGGTTGCAGGAGTCGATTCATAGCTCCTGGCTTCGCGTCTTCGCTGATCGCTACTAGGTCTGCTCTCTCCCTGCTCCATAAGCTTTATTGTGCGTGCGCGTGTGTGTGGAGAGTTGGTTCCAGTCCCTCTAGAATTTTCCTGGTGTAGATTATAATGTAGTTCCTACGTTCCAAGGAAAACCGATCAAGTAACTTCAAATATATCCAGTAATTTCCCTGTTCCAATGGTGGCTCTTTCCCTCTGGTGATGCCACTTTCTTCGGCTTTATTGGTGCTACTTTCCCTGCTCGATTGTTGCCACTCCCTGTTCCAGTGGTCCCATTTTTCCTGCTCCAGTGGTCCCACTTTTCCTGCTCCAGTGGTCCCACTTTTCCTGCTCCAGTGGTCCCACTTCTGCTCCAGTGGTCCCACTTTTCCTGCTCCAGTGGTCCCACTTTTCCTGCTCCAGTGGTCTAACTTTTCCTGCTCCAGTGGTCCCACTTCTGCTCCAGTGGTCCCACTTTTCCTGCTCCAGTGGTCCCACTTTTCCTGCTCCAGTGGTCCCACTTAGTGATTCACTTTGTTCCAGTGGTACGCCATTTTCACTGCTCCAGTGGTTCACTTTCACTGCTCTAGTGGTTCGCCATCTTGCTTCTACCGATATCCTAATACCTGAAGGACGTTTTCGGGGATCAACGCCCCCGCAGCCCTGTCCCAGACCAGCTCTCCTTGAGGATCAAGGACTGATCAGCCAGGCTGTTACTGCTGACAGCACGTAGTCCAGCATACAAAGCACTGTCCGGCTGGCAAGTTACTTATTTGAGGAACTTGACCAGTTCCCTCTTCAAGCTCACCAGAGGCTTGTTGGAAATTCCCCTTATACGTGTTAGCATAGAGATTTAACTTTTGAACCATTGCTCTTGTTAATATTTTAGGAGGCGGACGAGGAAGAGATGGAGAAGGGAGCGATGGAGGAGGAGGGAGAGATGGAGGAGAAGGAACAGAATGAGGGAAGAAAAAGATGGAGAAGGGTTACGAGGAAGAAGAGAAAGAAAAGAGAGATGGAAGGGGAGGAGGAGGAGGAGGAGGAGGTTTTTGCTTGCTGAGTCAACTAGTAAACTCGTTTCTTTTAGTTTCTTAAACCTGAATTCTGAAGTTTGTTTCACTTATTGTATGACTTGCAGCTGATCCGAATATTACCGCCTTGTGCTGCAACAGCCTGGTTGATTAGTCAACAAGGAAGACTAGGCCTCGGCCTGGGCTGCGAGGGTTGCTTGAACACCATTCCAGTGATCATCTTCGCGGCCTGATAAACCAGGCTGTTGGTGCTAGTCACGTGCAGTCCAACACAGGCACCGGAGGAACTTGCCCATTTCCCTCTTGAAGACAGACAGACGGGTCTGTTGGTAGGGGCGTTGACCCCTAGAAATGCTCTCCAGGTATATTAATTGCACCCCTGCTTGTCAGTAGATGTATTTTGCACCGTCTTCCGAGCCTCTTCCTCTCGTTGGGAGTAATTTCAGTGTGCATATTTAGGACTAATCCCTTCAGAATTTTCTAGGGACTTCAGGTGCTTTACTGAGTTTATTCGGACATTGGGGGTTCTCTGTGCATACGTTACTTTTGCTGCTTCGCCTGCCTTTAAATAAACTATTAATAGAGTGGTTTCAATTTGGTTTATTCTTCTTTCTAGTTTTTAATTAAAATTTTCCATACCAGAATAACTTGAAATTTGTTCTTATTGACCATCAGTGTTTTGTGTGGCTCACTCAACGACCTGGTAAACATCAGCTTGGAAATTTGCTGTCTTCGGTGTCACACTCACAAATTCTAAAATCATTTGCAGAAGATAATACTGTGCTATGATTTTTCTCTGTCAGCTTTAAGAAAGAGTATTGTGGCGAGTGTTGTGCCTTGGGGAACAAAAATTTCTACTGCCAGCGCCTCTGATTTCGCTTTGCTCGCTCTTATACAGTCAGACTGCTCCCTAGCTAAACGTCACACCTACTTTTAGAAAGTTTAATATCTGTGTGCCCACTTTTCCTGTAATATTCCTTTCCCACTCATTTTGTCTACCAATATGTCATGATCACATGTGATGAGTAAGACACGTGCGTCAATTGGGTAACTTTATTGTTGAAATGTTTCGCCTACACAGTAGGCTTCTTCAGTCAGATACAGAGGCAGCAGGAGTAGCAGCGAGGTGAAGATGATATACTCAGTCCAATCAACCTTGAGGAAATAATATATGACGTAGTCAGTCCCTCAGCCTGGAGAAGAGTTCAGCTCTATGGTTTGGAACGATATGAAACTGCATCTGATACGAACCAGTGCATCTTATACCATGTCTTAATGTGTCAGTAGTTGAGAGGCAGGAGCGACCTGCTCCATACCCATGATGCTTTGGGTTGTTTAATATTTGTGAATACATCTGTTAAGCAATCTTTCCTCTTAAAACTTCATAGATTCTGATAATGTGGGACGTCAGTGCTATTGGTCTGTAGTTTTTTTTAATTTCTCTGTTGCCAGTTTTGTGGAGGGGTGTGGGTGATATCCGTGATTTTTAAGGTCTGGGATGACTTCTATGTGCTGATCCGTCTCCATAGGATATTTAAACTGTTTTTTTCTAATTGTTTTACGAATATGGCGTTCCAAGAGTTTGGGCCTGGAGGCAGCACGCATGGACATACTACCAGTGTCTTCAAAGTCTATAGGGTTATGTCAGAAAGTTTGGAGATGTTGGTAGTGTTTTGAACAATATTCATGAATAAAGCCCATTTCACTTTTTTTGGTCGAGTAACGCTTATTTCTTTGTTGTCATTAGTGTAAATTCCATCTCCTTACTTTAGGGACCTAGTACTACTGGAAAGTTTTGCCCAGAATTTCTTGTATGAGAAAATGTTTTATGGGCTCTTTAAGTGTCATTTATCTTTTTCTTTTTATTTCGGTCTCTCCCGAGCACTGTATGATGCATTGTTTTTTTTTTTTCTCAGTGATGTCCATTTCTCTGACCAGTATGTCTTAATGTGGTGAAGTCTGAAGCTTACTAATAGCACCATAAACTCATCCTCTTGAGACAATGGCTTAAATTAATTTTACTCGTAATACTTCCTCGCATAGTTCACTAAGGTCATTATTTATTTGATCTCAGTCAGTGTATTTATTGTACAAGTTGACTTTGTTGAATATACCCCCCTCCTCCCCATGACTTTCGTTGCTCAAGACAGGTCTGTGGGTCTGAACTTCAATTGTGTTGTGGTCTGAGTTTACTGAATTCGACACCGTTATGTTTCGTTCCAGATTATCTTTATTCATGAATGTAAGAGCATGGGTATTTTTATTGTCTGGTCGCAGGAGGGAGGGAGAGAGATATCATAATCTACACTTGGAAGATCCTGGAAGGATTGGTCCCAAATCTGCACACACAAATCACTCCCTACGAAAGTAAAAGACTGGGCAGACGATGCAAAATGCCCCCAATTAAAAGTAGGGGCGCCATTGGTACACTAAGGGAACAGTAAAAATCCATGATCAGCTAGGTGAAAAGCTCAGTACTCCAAGGCACTGTCCTAGCACCTGTGCTGTTTCTTATCTTCATAGCAGACATAGATAAAAAAAAACCGTCATAGTTTTCTATCATTTGCAGATTACACTAAAATAAGCGTGAAAGTCACCTCTGTAGAAAACAATGAAATAATGAACTCAGAAGGGATGCTGGATGCAAAACTTATGAGGATCATCATATAGAACGAAAGGAATACGTGAAAAACCTGGGAGTAATTATGTCTGTTGACTTTCTTTTAAAGAACACAATAAGGCAAATATCGCGACACCCAGCAGGATGAACATTAAAATGGTATAAAATACCGACAGATTGTTAGGTAAGACACATATGCAACAGTTAGGTATCTTTATTTCGAAACGTTTCGCCTACACAGTAGGCTTCTTCAGTCGAGTACAGAAAAGTTGATAGAAGCAGAAGATACTTGAAGACGATGTAATCAGTCCATCACCCTTAAAGTTTTGAGGTGGTCAGTCCCTCAGTCTGGAGAAGAGCATTGTTCCGTTGTCTGAAACAATATGAAGTTGAAGTGACAGGATGGAGCCTTATATAGTGCCAGGAGGTGAGACGTAGGTTGCTTTGGGAGGGCAGGTCCCTCTCAAACCCAGCCGTTCTCACTGAAGAAGCCTACTGTGTAGGCGAAACGTTTCGAAATAAAGATACCTAACTGTTGCATATGTGTCTTACCTAACAATCTGTCGGTATTTTATACCATTTTAATGTTCATTCTGTCAGACACTGCAACACAAGGGTATCTTGGTACAGACCATCAACTTCGACAACCTCTACTAGTGAGAACGGCTGGGTTTGAGAGGGACCTGCCCTCCCAAAGCAACCTACGTCTCACCTCCTGGCACTATATAAGGCTCCATCCTGTCACTTCAACTTCATATTGTTTCAGACAACGGAACAATGCTCTTCTCCAGACTGAGGGACTGACCACCTCAAAACTTTAAGGGTGATGGACTGATTACATCGTCTTCAAGTATCTTCTGCTTCTATCAACTTTTCTGTACTCGACTGAAGAAGCCTACTGTGTAGGCGAAACGTTTCGAAATAAAGATACCTAACTGTTGCATATGTGTCTTACCTAACAACCCAGCAGGATGCTGGGGTAGATAATGAGAACTTTCAAAACAAGGGAAATAGTACCTTTGGTGATACTTATCAAATAGATTGTGCTTTTTCGTTTAGAATACTGTTCAGTGTTGACGGCCCCATTCAGGGCAGAATAAATATCAGAGCTGAAACAAAGAACATTTATGGCCCACGTAGTCAATAAAACTTAAATTACTGGGACCTCTTCAAAGTCCTAAGTATGGTGCTACATTATTTGTTTGTTGTGGGGAGTATTTGTTGATAATGTATGTGATGAGGTAGCCATTTTTTTCGGAAATGAACATAAATGTTGAACATATGGCTTACCCAAGCACTTGCTGTATTTTCAGTCCAGCCTAGCTTCTGTGTGATGGCATATCCTTGTAATTTCTTGTTGCATTCTTCCTTTTTTTTAGCACAGAAAACTTTGGGGCAGATAAACTCAAAACTTGTCACAGGTATG
>NC_091296.1:59079680-59209680 GCF_038502225.1 Cherax quadricarinatus
AAATTTAGTCATTGTACTTGTATATAAACCACCGGATGCAACTTCCCAACAGTTCAAAGAACAACTGTCAAAAATCGACCCCTGTCTGGACAACTTTCCAGCCCCATCCCCAAACATCTTGCTGCTTGGTGACTTCAGTCTAAGACACACAAAATGGAAGAATATAGCAAATAATGTCGTAGCAGAAATAATCCCTGGAGGTAGCTCAGATGAAAGGTCACTCACACAGGAGCAGCTGAATTTCTGCAACAAACACACCAATAAAAAGTAGGGGTGCCATTGGTACACTAAGAGAAAACACCATAAGTGTCCGGGGCCCAAAACTGTTCAACAGCCTCCCATCAAGCATTAGGGGAATTGCCAATAAACCCCTGGCTGCCTTCAAGAGAGAGCTGGACAGATACCTAAAGTCAGTGCCGGATCAGCCGGGCTGTGGCTCGTACGTCGGACTGCGTGCGGCCAGCAGTAACAGCCTAGTTGATCAGGCCCTGATCCATCGGGAGGCCTGGTCATGGACCGGGCCGCGGGGGCGTTGATCCCCGGAATAACCTCCAGGTAAGTCAGCAGATAGTGGAGCCAACAAGACTTGAGAACACACTGGACCTTATTTTCACAAATAATGAGGACCTGGTAAGGAATATAACAATATAAAAAAAAAAAACATTCTGATCACAATCTAATCGAAGTCCAGACTTGCATGCACAGGAGTCCTGATCGGCAAGATGCATTCAGTTATGAGGGTACCTTTACCAAATTCAACTTCAACAACAAGAATATCATCTGGGATCAGGTAAACGATGCCCTAAATGAAACATGCTGGGATGATATCTTAAATTACATGGATCCTAACCAATGCCTCGAAAAGATCACCCTCCTGGTAGCTGAAGTATGTTCAAGGTATATTCCTATAAGACAAAAGAAAATAATAACTAAACTGGAGAGAGAGAGAGACGCTCCCTCTACAGGAGAAGACGAAGAATCATTGAGCTCCTCAAGAATGCCAGATTATCTGATACACGGAAGGAAGTGCTAACCAGGGAAGTGGAAAATATTGAGCTAAAGTTAAGGACTCATACAGGACCCAGGAGAGACAAGAGGAGCTAAAAGCGATTAATGAAATTGAAAGAAATTCGAAATATTTCTTTTCATATGCCAAAAACAAGCCAAAAACCACTTCTAGTATAGGGCCCCTGCTCAGACAAGATGGATCCTACACTGGCGACAACAAAGAAATGAGCGAGATACTGAAATTGCAGTATGACTCAGTGTTCAGCGAGCCACTAACCAGTTTAAAGATAGACGATCCAAACAATTTTTTCATGAATGAGCCTCAAAATCCTGCTAATGTAGGCCAGATTTATGACATAACTTTAACTCCACTAGACTTTGAGAAAGTCATCGACGACATGCCCATGCACTCAGCCCCAGGCCCAGACTCGTGGAACTCGGTGTTCATTAAAAACTGCAAGAAACCCCTCTCACGGGAAGGAGCTTAGACACAGGCGAGATTCCAGTCACTAAAAGCAACAGATATAGCCCCCACTCCATAAAGGTGGCAGCAAAGCAGTAGCTAAGAACTATAGACCAATAGCTTTAACGTCCCACATCATAAAAATCTTTGAAAGAGTTCTAAGAAGCAGGATAGCAGACCACCTGGACTCCCAAAAATTGCACAACCCTGGGCAACATGGTTTCAGAGCACGTCGCTCCTGCCTTTCGCAACTGTTTGACCACTATGATATGGTCCTAGATGCACTGGAAAACAAACAGAATGCGGATGTAGTATACACAGACTTGGTAAAAGCTTTTGACAAGTGCGACCATGGTGTAATAGCACACAAAATGCGTGCTAAAGGGGTAACCGGAAAAGTAGGCAGATGGATCTTCAACTTTCTAACCAATCGCACACAAAGAGTAGTGGTAAACAGAGTTAAATCAGATGCTGCCATAGTGAAGAGCTCTGTCCCACAAGGCACAGTACTCGCACCTATCCTGTTCCTTATTCTCATATCAGACATAGACAGAGATGTAAACCATAGCACTGTATCATCTTTTGCAGACGATACTAGGATCTGCATGAGAGTGTCATCCATTGAGGACACGGCAAAGCTCCAAGAAGATATAAACCAAGTTTTCCAATGGGCAACAAAGAACAATATGATGCTCAATGAAGACAAATTCCAACTACTCCGTTATGGAAAACTGGAGGAAATAATAACTAGAACTGAGTATACTACAAACTCCAATCACACAATAGAGAGGAAAAGTAATGTGAAGGACCTGGGTGTGGTAATGTCCGAAAACCTCACATTCAAGGACCACAATAATGCCACTATCACATCTGCTAGGAAACCGATAGGATGGATAATGAGAACATTCAAGACAAGAGATGCTAAGCCAATGATCCTTTTTAAATCACTTATTCTTTCTAGGCTGGAATACTGCTGTACATAAACATCCCCATTCAAGGCAGGTGAAATTGCAGAGCTAGAGAATGTACAGAGAACCTTTACTGCACGTATAAGTTCCATCAAACACCTTAACTACTGGGAAGCACTTGACTTGTACTCACTAGAGCACAGGCGAGAGATATATATCATAATCTACACCTGGAAGATTCTGGAGGGACTGGTCCCTAATATGCACACAGCAATCACTCCATACGAAAGCAAAAGACTTGGCAGGCGATGCAACATACCCCCAGTGAAAAGTAGGGGCATCACTGGTACACTAAGAGAAAACACAAGTGTCCGGGGCCCAAGACTGTTCAACCACCTCCCACCAGCAATAAGGGGCATTACGGGAAGACCCCTGGTTGTCGTCAAGAGGGAGCTGGACAGATACCTAAAGACGGTGCCGGATCAGCCGGGCTGTGGTTCGTACGTTGGATTGCGTGCTGCCAGCAGTAACAGCCTCGTTGATCAGGCCCTGATCCACCGGGAGGCCTGGTGGACCGGGCCGCGGGGGTGTTGATCCCCGGAATGCCCTCCAGGTAGACTCCAGGTAGATCTGGAAGTTTAAAGATGCTGAAGTATTCCTTAAACCTTCACCATCTCTTAAGCTTTTTTCTGTCAACACGGGTCGTCCTCGGTCTCTTCATCGCCAACATTGGTTTTCAACGAATTAAAAGACTTCGCTGCATCGCCCGCTGCTACACATTACCCTTTCATTTACGCAGTTTGGTTATCAGTTGTTAATTATATTATTATTATTATTATTATTATTATTATTATTATTATTATTATTATTATAATCAAAAAGAAGCGCTAAGCCACAAGGGCTATACAGCAGTTGTTAATTATAGTTACATAAATTAAGGATTATTTGGGTGAAGGCAAGGTAGTCAAACTACACTTAGAATAAGTAATGTTTTTTTGTCATTCAGAAATAGGTACATACAAATGCATGATTAAACGAACGGCGTATTTAAAGGACGCCTTGCTTAATATTCCGTTTACCCCAGGACAATGTGTGTAAAGTCTAGTTTGGGTAGGTTAGTAGATGCTTGTCTCCTGGCCTGTGTCCAGACACAAGGGTTTTAGATTTAGCACCTGTTTCCTGATGAACAGGTGCTGGATCAACCAGGCTGTAAAGGAGATCTGGGCCAGCTAATCGCCAGCAGCAACAGCGTGGTCGACTAGGCAAGCATCAGACAAGCCTGGCCCAGGGCCAGGTTGTGGAAATTGGAAAACTCTTGAAACTTGTCATAAACATACTATGAAGACTTGTGACCACTCCTGTATACTCGCTTTACCGCTACACTTTTTTAGCTACTGTTAGTTCGTTGCAGTGTTGTTTTTGTATGTTTCCACGCACGAAATACCTGGGAACTGTGTTAAACAAAATTACCACAGATAAATAACTCTGGGCTGTGTGGAACAAAACTATCAAAAATAAATAGCACTGGGCTGTGTGGAACAAAATACCACAAAGGAATGAGACCTGACATGAAATTCCAGTTGTGATGACCCTGTCCGTTAAACCTCATTCTTGAAGAAGTGGTAAATGTTAGTCTTGTGGTGACGGGTGGCTGCTTAGGTGGAACCATTGGAGGGTGGTTGGTGGGGTGGGGCTGTGATAGGGAGGGCCTCGTGTTATGGTTACCTGGAGGTTATTCCGGGGATCAACGCCCCCGCGGCCCGGTCCATGACCAGGCCTCCCGATGGATCAGGGCCTGATCAACTAGGCTGTTACTGCTGGCCGCATGCAGTCCAACGTACGAGCCACAGCCCGGCTGATCCGGCACTGACTTTAGGCATCTGTCCAGCTCTCTCTTGAAGGCAGCCAGGGGTTTATTGGCAATTCCCCTAATGCTTGATGGGAGGCTGTTAAACAGTTTTGGGCCCCGGACACTTATGGTGTTTTCCCTTAGTGTACCAATGGCGCCCCTACTTTTTATTGGGGGCATTTTGCATCGCCTGCCCAGTCTTTTACTTTCGTAGGGAGTGATTTCTGTGTGCAGATTTGGGACCATTCCTTCCAAGATTTTCCAAGTGTAGATTATGATATATCTCTCCCTCCTGCGTTCCAACGAGTACAAGTCAAGTGCTTCCAAGCGTTCCCAGTAGTTAAGGTGCTTGACAGAACTTATACGTGCAGTAAAGGATCTCTGTACACTCTCTAGATCTGCGATTTCACCTGCTTTGAATGGAGATGTTAATGTACAGCAGTATTCCAGCGAAGAGAGAACAAGTGATTTGAAAAGGATCATCATGGGCTTGGCATCTCTCGTTTTGAAAGTTCTCATTATCCATCCTATCATTTTCTTTGCACGTGCGATCGTGGCACTGTTGTGGTAGTGAGGGCTTGGTGTTATGGTAGTGGTGTTGTGGTAGTGAGGGCTTGGTGTTATGGTAGGGGTGTTGTGGTAGTGAGGGCTTGGTGTTATGGTGGGGGTGTTGTGGTAGTGAGGGCCTCGTGTTATGGTGGGGGTGTTGTGGTAGTGAGGGCTTGGTGTTATGGTAGGGGTGTTGTGGTAGTGAGGGCTTGGTGTTATGGTAGGAGTGTTGTGGTAGTGAGGGCTTGGTGTTATGGTGGGGGTGTTGTGGTAGTGAGGGCCTCGTGTTATGGTGGGGGTGTTGTGGTAGTGAGGGCTTGGTGTTATGGTGGGGGTGTTGTGGTAGTGAGGGCCTCGTGTTATGGTGGGGGTGTTGTGGTAGTGAGGGCTTGGTGTTATGGTAGGGGTGTTGTGGTAGTGAGGGCTTGGTGTTATGGCGGGGGTGTTGTGGTAGTGAGGGCTTGGTGTTATGATGGGGGTGCTGTGGTAGTGAGGGCCTCGTGTTATGGTGGGGGTGTTGTGGTAGTGAGGGCTTGGTGTTATTGTGGAGGTGTTGTGGTAGTGAGGGCTTGGTGTTATGGTGGGGGTGTTGTGGTAGTGAGGGCTTGGTGTTATGGTGGGGTGTTGTTGTAGTGAGGGCTTGGTGTTATGGTGGGGGTGTTGTGGTAGTGAGGGCCTCGTGTTATGGTGGGGGTGTTGTGGTAGTGAGGGCTTGGTGTTATGGTGGGGGTGTTGTGGTAGTGAGGGCCTCGTGTTATGGTGGGGGTGTTGTGGTAGTGAGGGCTTGGTGTTATGGTAGGGGTGTTGTGGTAGTGAGGGCTTGGTGTTATGGCGGGGGTGTTGTGGTAGGGCTTGGTGTTATGGTGGGGGTGTTGTGGTAGTGAGGGCCTCGTGTTATGGTGGGGGTGTTGTGGTAGTGAGGGCTTGGTGTTATGGTGGGGTGTTGTGGTAGTGAGGGCCTCGTGTTGTGGTAGTGAGGGCTTGGTGTTAAGGTGGAGGTGTTGTGGTAGTGAGGGCTTGGTGTTATGGTGGGGGTGATGTAGTAGTGAGGGCTTGGTGTTATGGTAGGTGTGTTGTGGTAGTGAGGGCTTGGTGTTATGGTGGGGGTGATGTAGTAGTGAGGGCTTGGTGTTATGGTAGGTGTGTTGTGGTAGTGAGGGCTTGGTGTTATGGTGGGGGTGATGTTGTAGTGAGGGCTTGGTGTTATGGTGGGGGTTTTGTGGTAGTGAGGGCTTGGTGTTATGGTGGGTGTGTTGTTGTAGTGAGGGCTTGGTGTTATGGTGGGGGTGATGTAGTAGTGAGGGCTTGGTGTTATGGTGGAGGTTTTGTGGTAGTGAGGGCTTGGTGTTATGGTGGGTGTGTTGTGGTGGTGAGGGCTTGGTGTTATGGTGGGGGTGATGTAGTAGTGAGGGCTTGGTGTTATGGTGGGGGTGATGTAGTAGTGAGGGCTTTGTGTTATGGTGGGTGTGTTGTGGTAGTGAGGGCTTGGTGTTATGGTGGGGGTGTTGTGGTAGTGAGGGCTTGGTGTTATGGTGGGGGTGTTGTGGTAGTGAGGGCTTGGTGTTATGGTGGGGGTGTTGTGGTAGTGAGGGCTTGGTGTTATGGTGGGGGTGATGTAGTAGTGAGGGCTTTGTGTTATGGTGGGTGTGTTGTGGTAGTGAGGGCTTGGTGTTATGGTGGGGGTGTTGTGGTAGTGAGGGCTTGGTGTTATGGTGGGGGTGATGTAGTAGTGAGGGCTTTGTGTTATGGTGGGTGTGTTGTGGTAGTGAGGGCTTGGTGTTATGGTGGGGGTGTTGTGGTAGTGAGGGCTTGGTGTTATGGTGGGGGTGTTGTGGTAGTGAGGGCTTGGTGTTATGGTGGGGGTGATGTAGTAGTGAGGGCTTTGTGTTATGGTGGGTGTGTTGTGGTAGTGAGGGCTTGGTGTTATGGTGGGGGTGATGTAGTAGTGAGGGCTTGGTGTTATGGTGGGGGTGATGTAGTAGTGAGGGCTTGGTGTTATGGTGGGGGTGATGTAGTAGTGAGGGCTTGGTGTTATGGTGGGGGTGATGTAGTAGTGAGGGCTTGGTGTTATGGTGGGGGTGATGTAGTAGTGAGGGCTTGATGTTATGGTGGGTGTGTTGTGGTAGTGAGGGCTTGGTGTTATGGTGGGTGTGTTGTGGTAGTGAGGGCTTGGTGTTATGGTGGATGTGATGTAGTAGTGAGGGCTTGGTGTTATGGTGGGTGTGTTGTGGTAGTGAGGGCTTGGTGTTATGGTGGGGGTGATGTAGTAGTGAGGGCTTGGTGTTATGGTGGGGGTTTTGTGGTAGTGAGGGCTTGGTGTTATGGTGGGGGTGATGTAGTAGTGAGGGCTTTGTGTTATGGTGGGTGTGTTGTGGTAGTGAGGGCTTGGTGTTATGGTGGGGGTGTTGTGGTAGTGAGGGCTTGGTGTTATGGTGGGGGTGTTGTGGTAGTGAGGGCTTGGTGTTATGGTGGGGGTGATGTAGTAGTGAGGGCTTTGTGTTATGGTGGGTGTGTTGTGGTAGTGAGGGCTTGGTGTTATGGTGGGGGTGATGTAGTAGTGAGGGCTTGGTGTTATGGTGGGGGTGATGTAGTAGTGAGGGCTTGGTGTTATGGTGGGGGTGATGTAGTAGTGAGGGCTTGGTGTTATGGTGGGGGTGATGTAGTAGTGAGGGCTTGGTGTTATGGTGGGGGTGATGTAGTAGTGAGGGCTTGATGTTATGGTGGGTGTGTTGTGGTAGTGAGGGCTTGGTGTTATGGTGGGTGTGTTGTGGTAGTGAGGGCTTGGTGTTATGGTGGGGGTGATGTAGTAGTGAGGGCTTGGTGTTATGGTGGGTGTGTTGTGGTAGTGAGGGCTTGGTGTTATGGTGGGGGTGATGTAGTAGTGAGGGCTTGGTGTTATGGTGGGGGTGATGTAGTAGTGAGGGCTTGGTGCTATGGTGGGGGTTTTGTGGTAGTGAGGGCTTGGTGTTATGGTGGGGGTGATGTAGTAGTGAGGGCTTGGTGTTATGGTGGGTGTGTTGTGGTAGTGAGGGCTTGGTGTTATGGTGGGGGTGATGTAGTAGTGAGGGCTTGGTGTTATGGTGGGGGTTTTGTGGTAGTGAGGGCTTGGTGTTATGGTGGGGGTGACGTAGTAGTGAGGGCTTGGTGTTATGGTGGGGTGATGTAGTAGTGAGGGCTTGGTGTAACGGTGGGGGTGATGTAGTAGTGAGGGCTTGGTGTTATGGTGGGGGTGATGTAGTAGTGAGGGCTTGGTGTAACGGTGGGGGTGATGTAGTAGTGAGGGCTTGGTGTTATGGTGGGGGTGATGTAGTAGTGAGGGCTTGGTGTAACGGTGGGGGTGATGTAGTAGTGAGGGCTTGGTGTTATGGTGGGGGTGATGTAGTAGTGAGGGCTTGGTGTAACGGTGGGGGTGATGTAGTAGTGAGGGCTTGGTGTTATGGTGGGTGTGTTGTGGTAGTGAGGGCTTGGTGTAACGGTGGGGGTGATGTAGTAGTGAGGGCTTGGTGTAACGGTGGGGGTGATGTAGTAGTGAGGGCTTGGTGTTATGGTGGGGGTGATGTAGTAGTGAGGGCTTGGTGTAACGGTGGGGGTGATGTAGTAGTGAGGGCTTGGTGTTATGGTGGGTGTGTTGTGGTAGTGAGGGCTTGGTGTTATGGTGGGGGTGATGTAGTAGTGAGGGCTTGGTGTTATGGTGGGTGTGTTGTGGTAGTGAGGGCTTGGTGTTATGGTGGGGGTGATGTAGTAGTGAGGGCTTGGTGTTATGGTGGGTGTGTTGTGGTAGTGAGGGCTTGGTGTTATGGTGGGGGTGATGTAGTAGTGAGGGCTTGGTGTTATGGTGGGTGTGTTGTGGTAGTGAGGGCTTGGTGTTATGGTGGGGGTGATGTAGTAGTGAGGGCTTGGTGTTATGGTAGGGGTGATGTAGTAGTGAGGGCTTGGTGTTATGGTGGGTGTGTTGTGGTAGTGAGGGCTTGGTGTTATGGTGGGGGTGATGTAGTAGTGAGGGCTTGGTGTTATGGTGGGTGTGTTGTGGTAGTGAGGGCTTGGTGTTATGGTGGGTGTGTTGTGGTAGTGAGGGCTTGGTGTAACGGTGGGGGTGTTGTGGCTAGTAAGATAACCTGTGAAGACGCTAGATGTGTTGATCTTAAAAATTTGTCGTTTATCACTAGTGAAGTTTCTAGCAGCAGGTATAAGAAACATTGCCACAAGAAAGGTGGAAGCCGAAGAGGAACCTGGACCACTGTGTGCTGCAAGTGCCTCATCAGCAATCCTTTCATGAGTATTTGGGGCTGCGGCCCGCTAGCAGGCGTATATCCTGGTTGCCCAAGTAGTCAGGAAGGAAGTCTGACCTCAGACCGGGTTACAAGAAATGTTCTAGGAACTAGTCATGGGTGCATTTATAAGCTCCATAGATTAATCACTCATTTTGTGATAAGTACTAATGTGAGGAAACAATTTAGTTGTCATTCAATGTTGACGATAATTGTGATGACTGCAGTTCCATTTACTCCCCGTAAGCTATCCAGGTAAATGTATTGAAGGGTTGATTAATGAACAAATTTACATGTAGTTTGTTCTCAAAGCTATTTGACCATTTGACACTCATGGACGTATGGGAGGAAAATAAAAATTCCTATGTTGTATAGATGGTTTCTGTAATGAATGATAGTTCATAAAGTAGGTTAAAATAATAAGATTTGGCAGACGGTGCAGGATCTCTTCATTGAAAAGCAGGGGAGTGAGGAGTACGCCAGAGAGAACTCAGTAAGTGTTACGGGACCACGACTCCTCGATATCTTGGCTTCATGCATAAGGAGCATTACTGACAAACCGCTAAGTGTTTCAAGAGGTAACAATACAGATTCTTCAAAACGGTTATTGATCAGCCAAGGTGTAGTGCACATGTTGGACTACTGGCGGCGTGCACTAAGAGCTTGATCGATCGGGCCTAACAACCAGCAGTCCTGGTCTGGGACCTGGTCGCGGGGAAGGTGACCACCGAAAGCGACTCCTTATAAATAGGTACTGCAGTGTGCTTGGTAAAGCACTGTCGTTGCGTGACCCCTGGAATCTTCAATAAATTAGATGATTTGCTGACAGTACAAAAATGTTCATGTTAGTTGTTTAAGTAGAAGACACTGGAAAACCAAATCTGGTTATCAACAGTTGTTTTGTCTATCAAAGGAAATCGCGATGTTAGATCTTTTTCATAGTACGTTGGGAACAGGAAAATGATTTATGAATGTTAATATCAGACTACGTAACGTTTGGAGAATACAAAAAAAAAAAAGGGGTAAGTATATGTTAGGGTGGATTCTAAAATATGTTCACAATACTTGTGATATCTTTGTACTTTCCCATCTCATTTTCAAGGCAGTTGAGCTGTCAGAGATAAACATAGGACTCTTTATACTGGTATTGGAGCAAGTTTAGAATAATATCCTTGGAGGTTATTGGTCAGTCCTTCAGCCTGGCTGAGGGACTGACCATCTCAAAACTACGTCTTCAAGGGGATGGACTGATGACATCGTCTTTACATCGCTACTGCTTCTGTTCACTCGTCTGTACTCGACTGAAGAAGCTTACTGCTTAGGCGAAACGTTTCGGAATAAAGATACCCAATTGTTGCATGTGTGTCTTACTTATCAAGTAAGAACGAGGGCAAGCTAAACTCTGCAAAATACAGTATATTAACTAAAAGCAGGGATACAATGAGTAGGCTTACGACAAACTTACTGAATATGAAAGGTTGTAGGTTTTTTTTAAATATCCTCTTCCCACCTTCCTCACTTAAAGCTCTTGGATAAATTCTCAGTAAACATCTAACTGTCTTTAAGAAGGAATGTAATGTGTTCATGGAAACTGTTTCCTAATCCAGAAGAATAGTCAGGTTCCGGCCGTGAGGAAGATCATTCCTCACGGATAATCAAAATGTTCAGCTTTATTTATGGCGCTCTTGCTTTTTCATTGCATTTATCTAGCCTTTTTTTTCGGGGATCAAATCCTGTTTTTTGGGTGACCCTCTCAAGCCTCGCTGATCGCTATTACTCCTCGTTACCTTTGCCTTCACACATTCCTTCGATGGGTTTCGAGAGTTTTCTTACTCCCACAGCTCAGCCCTGTTCAGGCTTGTCTGGTGCTTACTTGGTCAACCAAGCTGTTGCTGCTGGCGGCTCACTGGCCCGCATAATCATTACAGCCTGGTTGATCTGGCACTTGACGGAGATACTTGCCGAGTTTCCTCTTAAAAGTCTTCTGGACTTGTTTTGGAAGTGATTTTGAGGTCTTGTGGTAAAATGTTCACGGCAGCTGATACAGTGTTCTCTGAAAATATTATAGGACATATTACAGAGTGAGGAAATATTAAGAAATATAGGAAAATAGTAAGTAGGTTAACTGTAAATACGAACCAGTAAGGTTTGCCTTTCCATCTTACGTGTTTACGAGACGGAGAGAAAAGACCAGCAATCCTGCCAAAATACAATATATTTAATGAATTAAAAAGAAAAACCACTGACTTGAATCATAGTAATATTGAAAGATATTTTGGAAAATCTATTGCAAGGCGAGGGAGGGAGGGGGGTGTGGGTTGGTGGGGGACGCTTCTAATAACTTGAGAATGTCGAGGGTTGCTGGAATTTTAAGAATGTTGTAATATTAAGGATGTGCTCGACGTCATGAAGGTCACTTCCGGTGAGGGCGGAGGAAGTGGTCGTGGTTCCCACTGTTGCTGACCTCTGGCACCACAAGGTCACGTGTTGCAACCTGACCTAGACAAACCGTTCACGTTTAACTGTTGTATTTCAAAGACCCTGCTGATCCTTTACCAGTGTTTATTGCGCAAGTGTATTTGGGTTGGACTACGTGCGGCCAGCAGTAACAGTCTGGTTGATCAGGCCCTTATCCACCGGGAGGCCTGGTCGTGGACCGGGCCGCGGGGGCGTTGATCCCCGGAATAACCTCCAGGTAGACCCCAGGTATGAACTTTCACTGTCTGTATCTGTAAAAACACAAAAAAATATTGAGAACGATGAAGTCCTTCTGACTGTACTGGAAAATATCGCACGGACTGCATACAAAACTACATGTTCAAATTAATGCCCACGAGAGCAAGAGGCTCGATACAGTGTAAAGTACCATCAGTGGAAAGCAGGTGTTACACACGCACTCAGACGAATGATTAAGTGTGAAGGCCCCAAGACTTTGCCACACCCACTCTTCTTCATATATTAGAGGAATTACCACAGAGCTGTGGTGCTTATATTGGACTGCTTGCTGCTAGCACCAACATCCTGACTGATCAGGCCTGCTCTGGGGGCGGGCCGCTCGGTTGATGGCCCAGAATCAACAATAGGTAACAATAGATATCACTACCATATCCCTGACACTTGTCCTGTACTTTTAACAAGTTTTCCGCCTCAGAGAAGGTACAGTGATCACATGCCTGAATTAAGATGAGCTCCAGCATCTAACATGACGTAGCGTCAAGTGCCGGGAGACCCATTGCTTGACTACACAGGTCTTTCAAAAGTAAATTCTATTTAGTGTACTGCTGTTCTGCCCTTTTCTCTCAACATATCGTAGATTTTCTCACTATATATTCTTGATTCATTAGATACTGTATTCAAAATAGGATGACTTGGAGGGTGTATAAATCTACAGTGGAGGAAAGGAGGGGTCATCCTGGGAGAGGATAGAGAGGGGGGTATAAGAGAGATTTTGTGTGCAAGGGGCTTTTACATACAGCAGGCGTGTGTGAGCGTCTTAGACAGGAGTTAGTGGAGACGAATGCTTTTTGGGATTTGACGAGCTGTTGGAGTGTGAGCAGGGTAATATTTTGTGAAGAAATTCAGGGAAACCTGTTTTATATATATATACACACACATTTGTTTACATGCTTTCAGGACACGTACTTGGACTTCCATATTTATACTTAGTGTACATAGTCATGTAAATAAATATTGGAGGGCCCAAGAAAGAAGAAGATGAACGACACCCCCAACCCGGGGGCCACCGCCGGGTCACCATCTGGAGAAGACCCGGGCCGGAAGTACCGGCAGATCCCTAATGAAAGAATGAATGAATAAATATTTTAAGGAACAATATACGTGACCTGGCCTAATGTGAGAGATGCATAGTGGTGGTATTAGTGACGACTCAACTCGCCTAGTTGTGTTTACTTAGACTCCACTTCTAGCTTCACCGCCTCGTACCTTCCAAACTTATCGTTTTTACTGTTCCCTTCTACCTCCTCTCGAAACTATCACTTAATCTCGCTTGGTTTACCACCCTATGGCTAAAATATCCACTAACTTCCCCTCTGATTCTACTGCATTTTTTTTTTTGGTGGGGGGGGGGGGGGTTATGCGGTTTGTATACACTTGGAGATATACCTTTAAAGCAGGTTGCTGCTGCCTCCCGCAACTACTGGACCACTATGACAGTCTTTAATTTACTAGAGGACAGAATGCAGATGTAGTATACACACTGCAAAATCCTGACACGTTCGACCATGGTGTAATAGCATACACAATGCGTATAAAAGAAATAACTGGAAAAGTGGGTAGAATTCAAGGAGGCATAGTAAATGGTAAAGCCAGAGGCTGCCACAGTGAAAACCTATGTTCCACAAGGCACAGTTCTCTTCTCCATCCTTTCCCTCGTCCTCATATCTGGCATAGACATGTAAATCATAGCACCTTATCATTTGCAGACAACACTAAAATTTGCACGAGTGTCATCCATTATGGACACCAAATCTCCAAACTGATTTAAAATGTCTTCCAGTGGGCCGCAGAAAACAATATGATGTTCAGTGAAGACACATTTCCGTTACTCTGTTAGGGAAAACTGGAAATAAAAGCTAGAACAGAGTATCAAACACATTCTAATCACACAGTAAAGCAAACAATACATGGAATGTGGTCTCATCTAGCAGGTCATACAATGTATATTACGAGAATCAAGGGCCCTAGTACCAATTATAAGTTGTGATGGCAGCATTATGGACCTGTGGGCCGCTAGTACAAGAGCGGTTAACGGGGAAGCCTGGTAACTTACGGCTTGACAAAGCTCCTGGAGAGCGAAACGTTGCCACAATAAAAATGTCACATTAGTTGCACTTGTGTCCTTTTACTTTACATATTGTCGGTAATTCTACCAACATTATTACAAGCCTGGTCTCAGTGACGAACGTCGAAACTAGTCACAGGTAAGGGGGACTCCACTGTTGCTTTGATGCTTCTTCCTTTACTGTTTCTTTCTGTTGTCTGTTCGTAAGGCATTCTCTGATCCATTGTATTTTGTATCCATGTCTACTCCACCAGTTTGTGGCTAAATCTTCGGTGTGGTACTCAGTCACATGCCTTTCCACAATCTAAGATAGTCTGCTAGCCCAGCCTAGTATCTTGTGTAGTTGGGGCTTTGTGTCGGAGGTGGGAGTTCTGGTGGGTGGGCCAGGAGGCCTGGTCCGGGACCTGACCTCGGGGTTACTGACCCCCCGAATCCATCGATGTGTGGGTAGTTATTGGGGTTGTATGACAGGATCAGGAAGCGTAATAGTAGTGATGGGATGAAGAACAGAAGAGGTTAGTGATGAGGAATACTAGCCGAGTATTTTTACTAACGTAAGTATATTAATTAAGAAAAGGGCATGCAGCATCTGGTCCTAACTCAAGTCCTTTGACAAGGAACAAACCTCGAAAATAAAAACAGTGATCAACAAAGGTAGCGTTTGAGTACCCGTGTATTAACTAGTATTTACAATATATACGGAGTGCAGCAGAGCAGCGAAATGTTAACGAGTGAGAGTGAAAAGTGAGTTCACTCACTCCATTTGGCTTTCACCTCGTAAAAGAAAGACCAGTATGTGTACTGAGCCTTCTGGTGAGAAGCAATTTTTTTAATATCTCGAAAACCAGGCTCGAACTCTGCAGTGGCCAGTCGACCATTGGACAGCAGTTGTTCACACGGTGTTGTATGGTAAAGCACAGGAATGTACTTCTAGCTCAGGTGATGAAGACTCTAGCATGCTGAGTACTCACACTGGGCTCTTGTATGAGGTGAAAGCCAATTGCAGTGAGTGCACTCGCTCTTCTCTCGCTCATTAACATTTGGTACTCTGTTACTCTCTGTATATATTGTAAATATTGGTGGAGGGAATATATGGGTACTCAAACACTTTTCTTGGTGTTTGCCTTTGTCTATTTTCAATGTTTGTTCTTTGTATGGGGACTTGATTTATGGCCAGGTACTACATACATGCTTTTTCGTAGTAAGTATGAGCAGAACTCAGGTAATAGTGATCGGATGAAGAATAGAAGAGGTGGTGAAGGGGATTGGAGGACTGGTTGGGGTTGAGGGGGAGTTGAGAGCTCCTCACACACCTTGACAGACCCCCACCCCAACATTGTTAGTTTCTAAGGGTCTCCGTGTAGTGTATTCTTGGGCTCTTGGGACAGCAAGAAGCCGCGCGTGGCCCTCCATAAGTCACTAGCACCGCCACCGCCTTCCTCAGGCTCCACGTTACTGTAAATATTATTGGTGCCTGGGGGTAATAAAAGGTGTCTGGTGCATGTTGCGTGGTGCTGCCCACTTGATAGGAAGAAGGTACAAGTGTTATCACTGATTGTAACTTATATTTGTAGCTGATTACAGGTATCAGTGCCCAATGGCCCGGTCCCAGGCCAGGCCTCCTGCTTGATAGACTGACCAATCAACCTGACGGCACTAGCCGCATGCAGTCCAGTGTAGGCACCACAGCCAGGCATATCAGGAACTTACTGGAGGACTTATTAAGACCTTTCTTGAAGACAAGTTAGGGATCTGTAATTCCTCTTGTATTTGAAAGGACACGATTTGGACTATTCTCGAGCCACCTGATTAAGTAACATCTGGCGGTAATGTCGTGTAGCTGGAATCGTCTTCAGTGTCACTATTACACCTGCAAAGAAAATGATCGGCTGAACAACTAGAACCTTCAGAACAATAGACGCCAAGTCAATTTTGATACTCTTCAAGAAGTCACTTGTTTTCTTTAGGTCGAAACACTACTGTATTCTTAACAGCCCCATTTAATTCAGGCGATATTGCAGGCCTGGAGAATGTGCAAAAAAATCTTCACTGCCAGAACAAGTGGTGAAGTTTACAACAGGGAATTGGATATGTACCACACCAAGTGTCAAATCAGTCAGGCTGTGATGGATATGTGGGCCAGCGAGCTGCCGACATTAACAGCCGGGTTGATCAGGCTAGCACCAAACAAGCCTGGCCCAGGCTGGGGTCCGGGGGTAGGAAAATACTCAAAAACCTTCAAAGATTTATCAGAGATACCACCCACCCACTACCGCCACTACCATTACATCCAACCACCACTACACCACCACCACCACCACCACCAACCACCACTACCAGCCACGATTGACAACCACCATCAGTTACCCCAGCCCTTCACTGTCCGCTTACCCACTAACCACAACCTCTCCTTTTCTGTGACTGGTTTCTATTAGGCCCTTTCTACCCCACATCCTGACTTGAGGCCAGGCTTC
Source organism: Cherax quadricarinatus (assembly GCF_038502225.1). Classification (NCBI taxonomy): domain Eukaryota; kingdom Metazoa; phylum Arthropoda; class Malacostraca; order Decapoda; family Parastacidae; genus Cherax; species Cherax quadricarinatus. The sequence continues at coordinate 59,096,001 of NC_091296.1, forward strand.
ACTATTGACCACTTGGTCAACCAGGCTCTATGTGCTAGTGACCAACATAGTCATTTCTGCTTTCTGCTGGCAATATACAATTGAAGAGTCTGGAGCCACATACGTTGACACAGTGTGCTTTAATGATACTGTGGTCTCCTTCGCTCTTAACTGGGTTTATTCCACTCTTTCTCCTATACGTTTCATTTACTACTGTGAGTTGCAGCAGTGGTGAGACGAGAAGTGAGAGAGATCGCTCTCGTTGGAGAGTTTACCAGAATCTTCTTTCATTACTGGTCTCTACTCCACTAAAACCAAGATAGGTGTTCTGATTTCCTGGAAGCAAAACAAGTATCTCAGTCACTGAGATCTTCCTCCATTTACATTTTCCTGCCACTTTCATACAACATTGTAGAAGAAAAAAAAACAACGCTCCAAGATTCAAAACTATATTTTTTATCCTTCATATTTACATGGTACCTGAGAATGTTTCTGAGAGACATGAACACCACTGTTTCCATGGTACCTGAGAGACATGAACACAACTGTTTCTATGGTATCTAAGAATGTTTGAGAGACATGAACACAACTGTTTCTATGGTACCTGAGATTGTTTCTGAGAGACGAGAACACAACTGTTTCCATGGTATCTAAGAATGTTTCTGAGAGACATTAACACCACTGTTTCCATGGTACCTGCGAATATTTCTGAGAAACATGAACGCCACTGTTTCCAGGGTTCCTGAGAATGTTTGGGAGACATGAACACCACTTGTCACCTCCAACATTATCAAAGACATTACTAAGTCTTAAGAAGATTAGTGCCAACAATGAGGAGAATTCAGATATGGGAGAAAGATATGGAAAGATATGGGAGGAAGTGTAAAATAAACCCAGTGAGGAGCAGGGGTGCGGTGGGGACAATAAGGGAACACTGTATCAACATCCGGGGTCCCAGACTTTAAAACATCTTACCAGAAGATATCAGAAACACTGCTGGAACAAGTGTTGAAGCCTTCAAGAGGAAACAAGACAAGTATCTTCACCAGGTGCCAGATCAACCAGGCTGTGATGGATATGTGGGGCAGTGGGCCTCCAGCAGCAACAGCCTGGTTGACCAGGCGAGCACCAGATGAGCCTGGCCCATGGCCGGGCTCAGAGAGTAGATATACTCTCGAAATTCTTCAAAGGTACATGCGTACATATGAGCACAGATATAATTGCCTCCCCAGTAACATCAGCAGTCCCTGGGTTTTACATCGGAACACAGCTTCACACCACATGGACTGACCCAGGGTGAGCATAGTTATCCATGAAGACGGGAACAGAAGACAGTGCTGAATCAGCTGGCAGAACCCATGGTTCACATTCTTGTTAGCACACACTTGTCCTCCTGATCTTACATAATCAGGTTTACACCTCACAACTCATCACTTACTCTCCTGACCATATATATATACACATATGCTTACCATGAACAGTATCCATGTTGACAAAAAGCTTGGACTCCAAGTGAAACTTTATGTTGCTTCTGCCTAGCATAAATAGTGGTTTCTGTTTTACATCTGTAATTTTTCAGTGTAGATTTTTTCCCCTTTGTGAAATTTATTGCTTATTAAGTAATTCGACAACATTCTTCTGTCAAGTCGTCTCTGCTTTGTAAATCTGTCTATGATCTCTGGACTTTCTTGGGTTGTCTTAGTGAGATGCATTTTCTGAAGATAGTGTATGATTCTTTGTTCAGCTCTTTCATACATTGGTTTGGGTTTAGAGTGCTTAAGACAGTTTCACAAGGAGTGTTTGATAGTTTCTTGTTTATCTTGAAAGCAAGATACAGTACTTGTAAAAATTCTTAAATATACAGTATTTCTTAATGGCACATATTAACCCACTTTATGAAATTAAAACAGAAAATAAGATAGTTGTATATTTTGGCCATCTGATGTAGTCCTCTTTATCTACTGTCTGAAAAGGGACTTGGTGATATAGTGAAATATACTTTTTTTTTCTAGTATTTTCATTTTCTGACATGTCTTGTATTGTTCACATCCCCTTCCTTTTGCTTTTGGTCTTCCCCTTTTCTCCTTTAGTAATGATTTGAAAATGGTCCAAGATGAATCAAATGTTACACAAATAACCCGCACATAGAAGAGAGGAGCTTACAACGACGTTTCGGTCCAACTTGGACCATTTACAAAGTCTTCTATGTGCGGGTTATTTGTGTATCGTTCCAGTCACGGTATTGTGCCTTTTTTTTTGTTATTTATGAATCAAATGTCATTTAGAGTTTTCTTTCCTGAATGTAGGTTATTTGTGAAGACAGAACTCCCTTTTCTCATCTGTTTTATTTAATTTGCATGGATTAATGTGTGCCATTGACCAGTATTTATTACACTTGTTTGACATATTTTAATGTGTAGTATTGTTTAAAGTTTTAGATAAATTGATTTGAAATGAGGTGTCAAATTGAAAAACTTCTTTATTTTTCAGGAACGAACATATCAACCGGTGAAGAAGTAGCCATCAAATTAGAATGCATCAAAACCAAACATCCACAATTACACATAGAGTCCAAATTTTATAAGGTAAGTGTGCAGGAATGCAAGTTGATTATGACTGGATGAAAGTACCTTTTGTTGAGAAATGTGAGGAACTGTAAAGTGTGTATGTGCTTCACAAGTAGTTTAAAACTTGGGTGTTATTTTTTATCTCAACAATTTTAATGATTAGTATTTTCTTACTGATTATAATGTAAAATGAAAAATATAATGTAAAAGAGATACATGTACTGTATCTGCAGTTAAATGTAGCCTCTCATAGATAATTAATCTTTATTGGTTGCGCGGATAACGTTTTAAATTTTTGTATCACCCACAGCACCTGACACTTACAAACATTTGAGTGCCGTATCATCTCTCATGGATCACACTAGTATTTGCACAAGAATACTGTTAGTGTCTTGAGGACGCAACAAAACATCAAGCAGATGTACACCAAGTTATCCAATGGCAGGCAAAGAACAGTGTGATATAAAAACATCACTGAAACCCTTCCCCTCTCATTCTCAGAAAAACTGAAACAAACAATATAATACTGTACACATGGAATGGATAAGTAAATGACCAAATTAACTTTTGACCTGGACTCATGGTTAACCTCCAGATGTACCAGGTTGTAGGTACTTTCATATTGCAGTTCACTGTGGGTATTGTAGTCAAGCTTATTGATGACTTTAACAAGCTCCCTCATGAAGACCTTTGGGATCTGCCTGGTAATTTCCTTTATATCTGAAGGATGGTTGGTTTACCAACAGAACCTGATCTGTGGGTAATCGTGCTGTAGATATTTTAAGAGTATAGAAGGGCTCTGTTTTACAGTATATTGCTAATGCAGCAATTTTCAATTATACCCATTCTTCATTTATTCAGACTTCCTACAATAAATATATTCACTCTAAGCTCAGGACGAAAATATTTTAAAGTAGGTAATGTTTTCACTGTATGTACATTTTGAGGCCTAGCTCCATTACTAACCTGTTATATAATAGTGTAAACATGTTATCAGGCTTTTATATGCATTTGAAAGTGAAAAAAGGATGCATTTCATTTTAGAGCAATTTCCGCTTTACAGTGGTAGCCAGGACCTAACGTGCTGTATAAGCGGGGCCCTCCTGTACATCATACCTTTTTACTGTAGGTTCAGGAATTGTTTTACAGTTTTACTTCTGCAGCCCATACTGTATCCAGACTTGCCTGTTGCCAACCTAATTAACTAAGAACTGACAGAATGCACATGGGCTGGACAATAAGAGATGCCAATCCAATAATGATATGTATTATAAATTTTACATAGTGATTCTTGGTCATATTACCAGACAACACACTTTTTAAGATTTTCATAGTTATGAACTCCCATGGGCTGCTGCTGTGGTCAGCTACTTGAGAAACCATGTTTTAAAGGCACTTGTGGCCTGGAATGTTGTAGAATTACACTGTACTAATAATCCCATTCATTGTACAGTGTCTGGTGATTGAAAAGTTCTTGTTATCCTTCCTGTCATCTTTGGTACATTTGTGACAGTTGCTATATTCATTCTGCAAAAGTTTAATCATCTGAATTCATTACTCCTAGAAACCATACCCCGGCCGGGATTGAACCCGCGGTCAGAGAGTCTCAAAACTCCAGACCGTCACGTTAGCCACTAGACCAGCTAGCCACAATAAGATTCGTCCAGGATTGTTTTTTAAAACGGTTTGTGACAGAGCCTACTAGGGGAAATAACCTCCTTGACTTGGTTCTTGCCAGTAGGGAAACACTAATTAATAATCTTGAGGTTAATGATGAGCTTGGGGAAAGTGATCACAAATCACTCAGTTTTAATATATCATGGAATTCCCCTAATAATGGCAATCAAGTCTCCGTCCCTGACTTTCGCTTGGCTGATTTCATAGGACTGAAAAATTACTTAGGTGGGCTGAACTGGAATGACCTGACTAAGGGTCAGGTAGGTGGTGATGGTTGCCGATATGATGCTTTCCAGGGCATAGTTCTAGCTGCTCAGTCAAATTATGTTCCAAATAGGGAAATCAGATCAAACAAAAATGATCCTAAATGGATGAACAATAGATTAAAATATCTGATTGGTCAAAAGAGAGGCATATATAGGCAAATCAAAAGAGGAGAGGGGCAATTAAGAAATCGATATATTCAGTTAAAGAGAGAAATAAAAAAGGGAATTAGAAAAGCAAAAAGAGATTATGAGGTTAAAGTTGCAGGAGAATCGAAGACTAACCCAAAAGGATTCTTTCAGGTATACAGAAGTAAGATCAGGGACAAGATAGGCCCACTCAAAAGTTCCTCGGGTCAGCTCACTGACAGTGATAAGGAAATGTGTAGAATTTTTAACACATACTTCCTCTCAGTTTTTACACAGGAGGATACCAGCGATATTCCAGTAATGATAAATTATGTAGAACAGGACGATAATAAACTGTGCACGATTAGGGTCACAAGTGACATGGTCCTTAGGCAAATAGATAAATTAAAACCTAACAAATCCCCAGGCCCTGATGAACTGTATGCAAGGGTTCTAAAGGAATGTAAAGAGGAGCTTAGCACACCTTTGGCTAATCTTTTCAACATATCACTACAAACTGGCATGGTGCCAGATAAGTGGAAAATGGCAAATGTGATACCTATTTTCAAAATAGGTGACAGGTCCTTAGCTTCGAACTATAGACCAATAAGCCTAACCTCCATAGTGGGAAAATTTATGGAATCAATAATTGCCGAGGCAGTTCGTAGCCACCTTGAAAAGCATAAATTAATCAACGAATCTCAGCATGGTTTTACAAAGGGGCGTTCCTGCCTTACGAATTTATTAACTTTTTTCACTAAGGTATTTGAGGAGGTAGATCATGGTAATGAATATGATATTGTGTATATGGACTTCAGTAAGGCTTTTGACAGGTTCCCACATCAGAGACTATTGAGGAAAATTAAAGCACATGGAATAGGAGGATAAATTTTTTCCTGGATAGAGGCATGGTTGACAAATAGGCAGCAGAGAGTTTGCATAAATGGGGAGAAATCAGAGTGGGGAAGCGTTACGAGCAGTGTTCCACAGGGGTCAGTGTTGGGCCCCCTGCTGTTCACAATCTACATAAACGACATAGATGAGGGCATAAAGAGTGACATCGGCAAGTTTGCCGATGACACCAAAATAGGCCGTCGAATTCATTCTGACGAGGACATTCGAGCACTCCAGGAAGATTTGAATAGACTGATGCAGTGGTCGGAGAAGTGGCAGATGCAGTTTAATATAGACAAATGCAAAGTTCTAAATGTTGGACAGGACAATAACCATGCCACATATAAACTAAATAATGTAGATCTTAATATTACGGATTGCGAAAAAGATTTAGGAGTTCTGGTTAGCAGTAATCTGAAACCAAGACAACAGTGCATAAGTGTTCGCAATAAAGCTAATAGAATCCTTGGCTTCATATCAAGAAGCATAAATAATAGGAGTCCTCAGGTTGTTCTTCAACTCTATACATCCTTGGTTAGGCCTCATTTAGATTATGCTGCACAGTTTTGGTCACCGTATTACAGGATGGATATAAATTCTCTGGAAAATGTACAAAGGAGGATGACAAAGTTGATCCCATATATCAGAAACCTTCCCTATGAGGATAGACTAAGGGCCCTGAATCTGCACTCTCTAGAAAGACGTAGAATTAGGGGGGATATGATTGAGGTGTATAAATGGAAGACAGGAATAAATAAAGGGGATGTAAATAGTGTGCTGAAAATATCTAGCCTAGACAGGACTCGCAGCAATGGTTTTAAGTTGGAAAAATTCAGATTCAGGAAGGATATAGGAAAGTACTGGTTTGGTAATAGAGTTGTGGATGAGTGGAACAAACTCCCGAGTACAGTTATAGAGGCCAGAACGTTGTGTAGCTTTAAAAATAGGTTGGATAAATACATGAGTGGATGTGGGTGGGTGTGAGTTGGACCTGATTAGCTTGTGCTACCAGGTCGGTTGCCGTGTTCCTCCCTTAAGTCAATGTGACCTGACCTGACTAGGTTGGGTGCATTGGCTTAAGCCGGTAGGAGACTTGGACCTGCCTCGCATGGGCCAGTAGGCCTTCTGCAGTGTTCCTTCGTTCTTATGTTCTTATGTCCTTATATTTCTACACCATAGGAAGGTTAGCACAGGCACCACTGTGACCACAAATGCAAGTTTTTACAGACGAATCTCCAGCTAGCGTGGCCGTGACGAACTCTAGCTCAAGTCCCCTCACTGCCGTCAACATGACTCACGAAATCGTAATGACACGATTGCAAACAAACCATACCCCGGCCGGGATTGAACCCGCGGTCAGAGAGTCTCAAAACTCCAGACCGTCGCGTTAGCCACTAGACCAGCTAGCCACAATAAGATTCGTCCAACTAGGTATATTTCTACACCATAGGAAGGTTAGCACAGGCACCACTGTGACCACAAATGCAAGTTTTTACAGACGAATCTCCAGCTAGAGTGGCCGTGACGAACTCTAGCTCAAGTCCCCTCACTGCCGTAGAAATATACCTAGTTGGACGAATCTTATTGTGGCTAGCTGGTCTAGTGGCTAACGCGAAGGTCTGGAGTTTTGAGACTCTCTGACCGCGGGTTCAATCCCGGCCAGGGTATGGTTTGTTTGCAATCGTGTCATTACGATTTCGTGAGTCATGTTGACGGCAGTGAGGGGACTTGAGCTAGAGTTCGTCACGGCCACGCTAGCTGGAGATTCGTCTGTAAAAACTTGCATCTGTGGTCACAGTGGTGCCTGTGCTAACCTTCCTATGGTGTAGAAATATACCTAGTTGGACAAATCTTATTGTGGCTAGCTGGTCTAGTGGCTAACGCGACGGTCTGGAGTTTTGAGACTCTCTGACCGCGGGTTCAATCCCGGCCGGGGTATGGTTTGTTTGCAATCGTGTCATTACGATTTCGTGAGTCATTACTCCTAGGTTTTGAAACATATCACATTCACTCTACAATATGGTTTGATTTAATTTTTTTTGTTCAGATTTTTTAATTATATATTATAAAAATAAACTCATGATGCATAAATATTTGCAAGAACAACATAATATTCTCATTGTTGGCTTTTCTTAGTTGGAAATTTATTGTCATTAGCAGATGATATTTAATTACAGATTGCAGGGGGTGCATTAACATTTTACCTAAAATTAACCTATTGCTCTCTAATTCTCAGCTCTACTATGTACACTCTCTTCAGCACACTGCTCTATGACCCACCCAAGTTTTGTCCATATTTTATATATAAAAACACAGATTTCAGGTGTTATCTGCAAAGGATGGTATGACACTTTATATTTTTCTGACTGATATGTTGATGAGAATAAAGGGACACACAGTTTTTCACTGTGAGGACCCTCTAGTTTCACTTTGTTTTGGGCTCACTTTGTTAGGAAGTTCATTATCCATTTCTCCTATGAGTAAAGTTATTCCTGTTTATTTTTTTTGTGCATTATACTATGGTCAAAAGATTTTAGCGAAGCCTTTTCTTAGGAAAAGACACGAGAAACTCAAATGTATATACAAAAGGAATGAAAGTCTTATTATGTGATTGAGAGTCAGAACTTCTGGAGCATGTTTAGAGCTTGTTGCAACTTTGACCTTTGGTGTAAGGGGAATTTACAGAATGTACATGTTTTTGACTAATCTGGAAAAAGACATGGGGCAAGTGAACAGAGGGAGCATGTGGAGAACTAAATACTTTACATACAAGGCATTGCAAATAGTAAAGGCAAACTCTTTATATTAAATGTGCTTAAAAATGCTCTAAAAGCACTTCATGTATGAAAAAAGTTATTGAAAATTTTTAACAATTTTTAGTATTCAATCACAGCCCAGAGGCTCTCGATGGGGTTCAGGTCTGGGGTATTTCCTGGTCAGTTATCAAAGAAGGGTACCTCACAATCATGAAGCCACTTAATAACATATTTTACAGGGTGGCAAGGAGCATTGTTTTGTGTAAAAAATCATTGCACCACTTTGCTCACTTTGCTTTGTTGAATGCTCACACATATCGATGGCTGCTATTACTTCCTTCGTTGGTGACCTGCATTATGTAATCCAATGGTCTGTGCAATTTCTTTTGTCAGCGACTTATTCCTGCCCATATTAATTCGTCAGTAGTCAGAAATATCCAACAAGCTTGACCCTCGAGACCACATGACGAAGGGGAACCATGTACACAAAACTGTATGCCACACAAGCCTAGAAAGCACTTAGGATGTAGTCAGTAGCTTTAGGGAATCCTGAGATGGCCCACTATGATTTACCAGGCCAGCATAACTTTTTGTGTTGCCCAATATCCATAAAACAGACTGTAAGAGGTTAGGAAAATTGAAAAATTAAATATTTCTATACTTTGAATCCTATTTCAGGCTACATGTATTTCTGTTTTGGAACCAACCAAAATCATTCTATTTCACTGGTATATCTTCTATTCTATCAGTTGATACAAAGAAACACCCATTAAAAAAAAACTAGAAAACACATCAGCATTGCTATTTTAAACCAGACATGAGCTTTGTTTCCCATCATACACTGTCTGGGGCAGAATTTTTTTATTCTGTGCATGCTAACTGTGCAGACCAATTCTTTCATGTCCGTTCCAAAGTTTTCTGCTCGTTATATTTGAGGGCCATGCTTAAAACGTATATCTAAGTGAGCAACACTGGCATCACTAACATAGATCTACGTCAGAAACAGTGGCAGGGTTAAAAATAGAGGAAAATTCTGATCCTTGTGAAATACTACTCATATTTTCATGAGGAATTTTTTCCTCTTAATTACTCCTTTCCCTCCTGTCTTTCAAATAAAATCTCATTGTAAAAATGTTCCTTATATTCCTTTTAAATTTCTGTAGATTTAAGGAAAAAATTTCACAGTGAATGCTAGTGAAGGCCTTTTGGAATTTGAGTAAATGTTTGCCCATTTGTATCATTCTTGCATAATTTTTGTGACTAGCACTAACTTGGTGAAAACTAAAGGTATAATACATGAACTGAAGAGATAACCTATAAAGGGTTCAAGGCTTTTCAGTACCCACACTTTAAAGGTAACAAAAGTTGTCAGCAGACCCTTAACTGGCTTCAACATTAAATGTAACTTGTTCATACAAATTATTAAGTTGGGCTCTATAATGTTAAACAGAGAGCTGCAAATGTCAAGCTTTGTTGTTTATTAAGCCCTCTCCCATGAAACCTTTCAGAGTAGGTCTGCGGGAGATAATGATCCCAGACTAGGGTAAAGGTAGATTAAAGGTAACCAACCTTCTTAATGCTGAATTTTTATTTTGACCTTTTTTTCACAAGATGGGTTAGGTAATCTTGGTGCCACTTAATCACAATGAAAGTGAACTTTAATTATGGCTTTTGTTATTAACGTACATTTTATCAATGTTGCAGATGATGGCTGGCGGTGTAGGTATTCCAGGTATAAAATGGTGCGGCTCAGAAGGCGACTACAATGTTATGGTTATGGAATTGTTGGGGCCGTCCTTAGAAGATCTCTTCAACTTTTGTTCTAGAAAATTTTCTTTAAAGACAGTTCTCCTCTTAGCAGATCAACTTGTAAGTAATTTGTTCTTATTTGACTCTTTAAATTCAGAATTAGAAGTATGTATTAAAAACATTACAAATGTATTTAATAACAATAAGAAAAAACTTATGTAGGGAGCAAGGGCCTAGTAACCCCTTCTCCTGTATAAATTACTAAATTTAAAAAGAGAAACATTCGTTTTTCTTTTTGGGCCACCCTGCCTTGGTGGGATATGACCGGTTTGTTGAAAAAAAACAACAACTTTGAATTTCAATGTGCATCTGTCAGTTGCCAGATTGACCAGACTGTGCTGGATATATGGGCCAGCAGACCACCAACAGCAATAACCTAGTTGACCAGGCAAATGCATGACAAACCTGACTCATGGCCAGGCTGCAGGAGTAGAAAAACTTGAAACCGGTCATGGGTATATCACAGGTATACCATTGTCACAAACTTTTAAAGGTTTAGTGCTGACTTGCATAACCTTTTTTTCTGTCAAAAACATAATAGAATTTTTTTTTTACAATATACATTAAAAAAAAGGAATGGGGAATATACCATTTGTCACTACCTGCTGAATTTTATATCAAGTAGAAACATCACTTAGGAAGTATTGGAATATGTAATGACAACATAATATATGATATTGTGTAATAGAAGATAGGTTGTGCTAAAAATGAGAACAATGTGTCCTCTCCCAACTCTTTTTAATTCAGGGGAAGTTTAAATTTTGACAGTAAAAATTGAATATCCCATTTGGTTATTATTGTACTTGTATATAAACTGCCAGATACAGCTTAGAAGCAAGTTGTATATAATTCTTCACATTATATCCTTGTATTATATTGATAAAACCACTGGTTGGCAAAACGTCTCTACAAATAAAGATGCCAGATGTTGCACATAAGCTTAAGAGCAGTTCAAAGGCCACTTTTGAAAATTGAATACTGTCTGGAAAATCATTGAAACCTGGCCACAAATATCCTGTTACTTGGTGATTTCAGTTTAAGACATTGAAAAGGAAGAATGTAGAAAGTACTGGAATAGAGAAAATCCCAGGAGATGGTTCAGATGAACGGTCTTAAAAAAAACAAATTAAGACTAAAAAATTGGGAGATAATGAATAAAATGAATTTGAAGCAGTCTGTGGAGAAAGATGCTCCAGACACATTGCTAAGAAAAAAGATGCAAGGTAGAAAGAGAAAAGCACTCCCTCTACAAGCTAAGACAAAGAATGGCTGCTTAACTCAAGAATGAAAATACTATACTAGATTAATGGAAAACATTGATAGAGCAAAAAGCCATAATGAAATTGAAAGAAATCCAAAATACAGGAGTACCTCGGTATACATCCTTAATCCATTCCAGGACCTTGGACTTATACCAAGCAGGACGTATACCAAACGAATTTTCTCGTGAGAAATATAAGGAAAACAATTAATCCATTACCATGAAAAAAATCATATTGTTATTGGCATATTATACATTGATGAAGTTATATAAAACACTGCTTAATACTAAAATATGTAATTTAAACACTACTTAGAACTAAAATACATACATAAATACAAAAGAATTAGATGAAATGCAAATTTAACCTCACTTTACTTTGCTGAAAAGAGTAGAGTGCCTACTAGGATAGTGCTGAGAAGGGAGGAGGAGGAGGAGGAAATGTTATTGTTTGGAAGGGGAGTCCCCCTTCTCTTTTCAGTCTTGTTTTCCCTATTTGGACCTGGTGGAAGCTCACCAGGTTTGACTTTTACTAAAAATCTGTCCAAAGAACTTTGCTTCTGCCTTCTCCTCAGGATGTTTCGGAAATGTGACATTGTCTGGTCATTCTGGACAATGCTATTACAGCTTGTTTGGGCTTTGTTGGGGGTGGTACTACTCTGCAAAGTTTTTGACATCCATCCATTTGGCAAAGATTTCTGAGCCTGAAGAGAGTGCTCCTCCTTCCCAAGCTCCTTCAGCTCCTCAATGGTCAGCTCTTCCCTGTGCCCCTCCACATCACCATCACTCACATCCAGACCCATGGACCTGCCCAGAGAGACAATATCTTCCACTATAGACACAGCCTCAAAGCCCTCAAAGTCCCTTTCAGCCACTGCTTCTGGCCACAAATTCCTCCAAGCAGAGTTCATTGTTCTGTATGAAACTTCCTGCCAGGCTTTGTCAGTGAGAGTTATGCAATGGGCGATAGTACTGACACTGGTGGACAGTTGTGGCTTTGTCTCGAGAGAGAGGTAAGCAAGGGTAGTGAGCGGTGTTGTGACTCATTTTGACCCATATAAGTTCTAGGATGCAAGTCGTATTCCAAACAAAGGTTGTATGCCAAGCAAAAATTTTTGCGTCCAAACAGGATGTACGCCAAGTTGGACTTATTCCAAAGTGGACATATACAGAGGTACCCCTGTAATTTTTCTCTTTTGAAAAAAAAAACAGATCTAGTATGAAGCCCTTGCATCAGAAGATGGAACTTACACTGTTGGAGACAAAGAAAAGTGAAATATTGAAATGACAATATGAGTGTGGTCATTGAACCATTAATCAGATTAAAGATTGACAATCTTAATAAATTTTTCATAATTCAGACTTTACTTGGAAAAAGCCATTGATAAAATGTTCATACAGTCTGCCCAGGCTGAGACTCATGGAAATTCATATTCATCAAGAATGGCAAGAAGTCACCACCATATGCCTTTAAATATTTTATGGAGATGGTGTCTGGACATCTTACATTTACAAAGGTAGCAGACCCTTAACTTTCCATAGTTATAGCCTATCTTAATAAAAACCATCTAAATAGTAGTGTACCCCACAAGAACAGTATTAATATCCCCCTCTCTTACTTTTTAAATTTTCTCTTTTGACCTCTTAGCTTGACATTTAGTTCATATGGTACTTAGGCTTTTTCACAATCCTCATGTTTAATTTAATTTGATTTTGGGTACCTTCCTATGTCATTTGTTAGTCAGAATTTTTTTTTCTTCCGTTATCCTTTAGTATATAACATTTCAGTTTTTCTCTTCAAATCAAGTCTGATGCTTTTCTTACTGCAGTTTGTACTGGAATTTTAATGAATTACTGTATTTTAGTTTTTAACAGTCATAGGTTGTACAGAATATTGTATGGTGTTCACTGATCTTTTTATAGAATTTTATATACTGTAACTCATGTTTGTTTTTCCTTTTCAGATAACCAGGATAGAATATATCCATAGCAAGAATTTCATCCACAGAGACATAAAGCCAGACAACTTCCTCATGGGCTTGGGAAAAAAAGGAAACCTTGTTTATATCATTGACTTCGGTCTAGCAAAAAAATACAGAGATTCTCGTACACATCAACACATACCATATCGGGAAAACAAAAATTTAACTGGTACTGCACGTTATGCCTCTGTTAATACTCATCTCGGCATTGGTAAGTACATGTATATCACTCGATGGTAATGTTTTTTTTACTGCTAACAGTGTGTTTAGCAATACAGCCTCTTCTCACTTAACAACAGAGTTCCATTCCTAAGACCTCATTGGTAAACGAATTTGTTGCTAAGTGAGGAGCATACTATAATGATAATGGGTTTGTGTCAACCATCTTTCATATTGTTTTAATGTCACTTTTGCACCATTTATAACATTTCTGGTATATTTTTAAATGTCTATACAGTAGTGTACTCTATGTTGTAATAAATAGAATAGAAGAAATCAGCTCTAATATACATTATTGAGGTGTGCATACTGGTCAGAGAACCAGTCGTAAGTCTGAGTTGTCAGCAAACGAGGAGAGGCTGTATTAAATTTTTTTTTAAATTAAGGTAAATAAAATTGATAATTAGAGCCTGTTCTGGAAAATCATCTATTTTATTAAAAGAAAATTTATCCCGATGATCAAAATGTGAGGCATTGCAGAAATTAAGGTTGAATTCAACATTTAAATGTTGGATATAAAATGAATGCCTTATAAAATAATATAGAGCTTAAAGCTATGAAGTAACATTTCATGTTGGGGAAGTATGGCTGTAAATTACATGGGCTATAAACAGGCTTTCAAACTTGTGGATTTGCAGAGAATGATTCCATTCTGCTTTCATTGATAGGAGTTGACATACACCTGTGTGTGTAGGAAAGGTCATTGCAAATAGATTTACATGGAAAGTAAACCATTTTGGGTTAATGTCTAGTGGACATCAATTATTTGTACTGGTTACATGTTTGAAATCTGCACTACAAATGATTTTCATGACTTAGGAAGTGAAAACATATGGGGAAAAATAGGGTTGTAGATCTTAGACCTCCAAGGAAGTCATAAAATTTTTTTAATGCCATAGTGTATCTTACCTAACATTGTTGATGATGAAATACCAGAACTCTAGTGAGGTTGCATTAGTACTGGTAGGCAGCATTCTTATCAGATACAAGAGGACCCTACTTATACAGCAGGTTAGGTTCCAGGCTACTGCTGTAAAGCAAAAATCGCTGTAAAGTGAATCTTAGCCTTTTTTCACTTTCAAATGCATTTCAAAACCTAATAACATGTTTACACTATCATATATTAAGTGAGCAATATAGCTAGGCCTAAAAACATATACAATACACACATTCCCTTAAAATACTTCATCAATAGCTTATAGCGAGTGGTGAAAATATTGTAGGAAGTCTGAATAAATGAAGAATGGGTATAATTGAAAACTGCTGTATTAGCGAAATGCTGTAAAGCGAAACACTGTACAGTGGGGCCTTCCTGTACTTCCACAATCACGATTACCTACCACTTTATTTCCAAGGCCTGGGGAAGGCTGGTTGTTCTTGACTCAGTTTGTGTGTATTCCTTTGATAACATCACTGGTATACAATACAGTAACAGACTAATAGGGATGTCTGTTTTATCAGATTAATTTTAAAAAATGGCAATAAAATGCACTAAAGCTCTACTACTAATATGGTATTTAACATAGTTTACAGATTTTTTCCTTCAACACTGGCCATCTCCCGCCAAGGCAGGGTGACCCAAAAAAGAAACACACTTTCACCATCATTCACACATAATCACTGTCTTTGCAGAAGTGTCCAGATACGACAGTTTAGATGTCACTCCAAACTGTTCATATCTCAAACCCCTCCTTTAACCCTTTGACTGTCAAAACTCCAAATCCTGAGGTGTCTCCTGGTGTTGCAAAATATTTGAAAAAAAAAAAAAAATTTCTTATGAAATGATAGAGAATCTTTTCCCGATGGTAATGACACCAAAAACTTATGGAATTACGCTCTTGAGAAGTTAGCGACCTCGGCTATATTTATTAATCGGCGATTTCACCCACTTTGAGCCCTATTTTCGGCTAATTCCATTGTTCCAGTCGACCAAACTCATAACTATTTCAACTACCCAACAAAGTGGTCAGAAATTGGCAATTTGGCCAGTTTCACGCAAATTAAAAAATATGCCAATTTCAAAATAGGGTCCAGAATGAACAATGCAGACATTCCTGGCTCTAAAATGACTTTTCCTTTGTTCATCAGTCACGTCTCCAGGCCCCTCTATATTACTCTTGCTTTCTATTTTGAATTTTTATTCAAACAAAAAATAGGAGATTTACTGTTATGCAGACTACTGCAATATTGTAATAATTATTTAAATAACATCAACCCATTCATGACTGCATATTAGAATTTCTAGTTGGACATTGACATCATTTGTTTACTCTTGAACATCAGCAGAAATCAAACATTTTCCCTACTTTGAGCTCCATTTCAAGGACCTTTTCATAGTAAAACCAATCAAAATCACGTCTATTTCTATAATATGTTTTCCATTCTATCAACTGTGACTACGAAAACGAGAATATAACCATAAAAACTATACGAAAATACACCTCAAAGTCGGCATTTTAATCTAAAAACATGGAGTTTTTTTCTCATTATGCACTGTGTGCTGCAGGATTTTTTTATATGGTGCACACTGACCACACAGACCCATTCTCTCACATGTGGGCCTACCAGCTTTCTCCTGCTTGATTTGAAGCCGCTAGAATTGTTGAGTATATATACGTATATATAGGTAGTAGGTTGGTAGACAGCAACCACCCAGGGAAGTACTACCGTCCTGCCAGATGACTGTGAAACAGAAACCTGTAACTGTTTTGCATGATGGTAGGATTGCTGGTTTCTTTTTCTGTCTCATAAACACGCTAGATAACAGGGATATCTTGCTACTCCTACTTACACTTTGGTCACACTTCACAGACACGCACATGCATATATATATATACATACATCTAGGTTTTTCTCCTTTTTCTAAATAGCTCTTGTTCTTCTTTATTTCTTATATTGTCCATGGGGAAGTGGAAAAGAATCTTTCCTCCGTAAGCCATGCGTGTCGTATGAGGCGACTAAAATGCCAGGAGCAATGGGCTAGTAACCCCTTCTCCTGTAGACATTTACTAAAAAAGAGAAGAAGAAAAACTTTATAAAACTGGGATGCTTAAATGTGAGTGGATGTAGTGCGGATGACAAGAAACAGATGATTGCTGATGTTATGAATGAAAAGAAGTTGGATGTCCTGGCCCTAAGTGAAACAAAGCTGAAGGGGGTAGGGGAGTTTCAGTGGGGGGAAATAAATGGGATTAAATCTGGAGTATCTGAGAGAGTTAGAGCAAAGGAAGGGGTAGCAGTAATGTTAAATGATCAGTTATGGAAGGAGAAAAGAGAATATGAATGTGTAAATTCAAGAATTATGTGGATTAAAGTAAAGGTTGGATGCGAAAAGTGGATCATAATAAGCGTGTATGCACCTGGAGAAGAGAGGAATGTAGAGGAGAGAGAGAGATTTTGGGAGATGTTAAGTGAATGTATAGGAGCCTTTGAACCAAGTGAGAGAGTAATTGTGGTAGGGGACCTGAATGCTAAGGTAGGAGAAACTTTTAGAGAGGGTGTGGTAGGTAAGTTTGGGGTGCCAGGTGTAAATGATAATGGGAGCCCTTTGATTGAACTTTGTATAGAAAGGGGTTTAGTTATAGGTAATACATATTTTAAGAAAAAGAGGATAAATAAGTATACAAGATATGATGTAGGGCAAAATGACAGTAGTTTGTTGGATTATGTATTGGTAGATAAAAGACTGTTGAGTAGACTTCAGGATGTACATGTTTATAGAGGGGCCACAGATATATCAGATCACTTTCTAGTTGTAGCTACACTGAGAGTAAAAGGTAGATGGGATACAAGGAGAATAGAAGCATCAGGGAAGAGAGAGGTGAAGGTTTATAAACTAAAAGAGGAGGCAGTTAGGGTAAGATATAAACAGCTATTGGAGGATAGATGGGCAAATGAGAGCATAGGCAATGGGGTCGAAGAGGTATGGGGTAGGTTTAAAAATGTAGTGTTAGAGTGTTCAGCAGAAGTTTGTGGTTACAGGAAAGTGGGTGCGGGAGGGAAGAGGAGCGATTGGTGGAATGATGATGTAAAGAGAGTAGTAAGGGAGAAAAAGTTAGCATATGAGAAGTTTTTACAAAGTAGAAGTGATGCAAGGAGGGAAGAGTATATGGAGAAAAAGAGAGAGGTTAAGAGAGTGGTGAAGCAATGTAAAAAGAGAGCAAATGAGAGAGTGGGTGAGATGTTATCAACAAATTTTGTTGAAAATAAAAAAAAAAGTTTTGGAGTGAGATTAACAAGTTAAGGAAGCCTAGAGAACAAATGGATTTGTCAGTTAAAAATAGGAGAGGAGAGTTATTAAATGGAGAGTTAGAGGTATTGGGAAGATGGAGGGAATATTTTGAGGAATTGTTAAATGTTGATGAAGATAGGGAAGCTGTGATTTCGTGTATAGGGCAAGGAGGAATAACATCTTGCAGGAGTGAGGAAGAGCCAGTTGTGAGTGTGGAGGAAGTTCATGAGGCAGTAGGTAAAATGAAAGGGGGTAAGGCAGCCGGGATTGATGGGATAAAGATAGAAATGTTAAAAGCAGGTGGGGATATAGTTTTGGAGTGGTTGGTGCAATTATTTAATAAATGTATGGAAGAGGGTAAGGTACCTAGGGATTGGCAGAGAGCATGCATAGTTCCTTTGTATAAAGGCAAAGGGGATAAAAGAGAGTGCAAAAATTATAGGGGGATAAGTCTGTTGAGTATACCTGGTAAAGTGTATGGTAGAGTTATTATTGAAAGAATTAAGAGTAAGATGGAGAATAGGATAGCAGATGAACAAGGAGGCTTTAGGAAAGGTAGGGGGTGTGTGGACCAGGTGTTTACAGTGAAACATACAAGTGAACAGTATTTAGATAAGGCTAAAGAGGTCTTTGTGGCATTTATGGATTTGGAAAAGGCGTATGACAGGGTGGATAGGGGGGCAATGTGGCAGATGTTGCAGGTGTATGGTGTAGGAGGTAGGTTACTGAAAGCAGTGAAGAGTTTTTACGAGGATAGTGAGGCTCAAGTTAGAGTATGTAGGAAAGAGGGAAATTATTTCCCAGTAAAAGTAGGCCTTAGACAAGGATGTGTGATGTCACCGTGGTTGTTTAATATATTTATAGATGGGGTTGTAAGAGAAGTGAATGCGAGGGTCTTGGCAAGAGGCGTGGAGTTAAAAGATAAAGAATCACACATAAAGTGGGAGTTGTCACAGTTGCTCTTTGCTGATGACACTGTGCTCTTGGGAGATTCTGAAGAGAAGTTGCAGAGATTGGTGGATGAATTTGGTAGGGTGTGCAAAAGAAGAAAATTAAAGGTGAATACAGGAAAGAGTAAGGTTATGAGGATAACAAAAAGATTAGGTGATGAAAGATTGGATATCAGATTGGAGGGAGAGAGTATGGAGGAGGTGAATGTATTCAGATATTTGGGAGTGGACGTGTCAGCGGATGGGTCTATGAAAGATGAAGTGAATCATAGAATTGATGAGGGAAAAAGGGTGAGTGGTGCACTTAGGAGTCTGTGGAGACAAAGAACTTTGTCCTTGGAGGCAAAGAGGGGAATGTATGAGAGTATAGTTTTACCAACGCTCTTATATGGGTGTGAAGCATGGGTGATGAATGTTGCAGCGAGGAGAAGGCTGGAGGCAGTGGAGATGTCATGTCTGAGGGCAATGTGTGGTGTGAATATAATGCAGAGAATTCGTAGTTTGGAAGTTAGGAGGAGGTGCGGGATTACCAAAACTGTTGTCCAGAGGGCTGAGGAAGGGTTGTTGAGGTGGTTCGGACGTGTAGAGAGAATGGAGCGAAACAGAATGACTTCAAGAGTGTATCAGTCTGTAGTGGAAGGAAGGCGGGGTAGGGGTCGGCCTAGGAAAGGTTGGAGGGAGGGGGTAAAGGAGGTTTTGTGTGGGAGGGGCTTGGACTTCCAGCAGGCATGCGTGAGCGTGTTTGATAGGAGTGAATGGAGACAAATGGTTTTTAATACTTGACGTGCTGTTGGAGTGTGAGCAAAGTAACATTTATGAAGGGGTTCAGGGAAACCAGCAGGCTGGACTTGAGTCCTGGAGATGGGAAGTACAGTGCCTGCACTCTGAAGGAGGGGTGTAAATGTTGCAGTTTAAAAACTGTAGTGTAAAGCACCCTTCTAGCAAGACAGTGATGGAGTGAATGATGGTGAAAGTTTTTCTTTTTTGGGCCACCCTGCCTTGGTGGGAATCGGCCAGTGTGATAATAAAAAAATATACGTCAAACACGGTGGCTCGTAAGACGTATATATACAACCGAAACAGTCAAAGGGTTAAAGTACGTACAGGCATTGTACTTCCCACCTCTAGTACTCAAGTTCGGCTAACCGGTTTCCCTGAATCCTTTCACAAAATATTACCCTGCTCACACTGCAATAAACATTGAAAGTAAAAAAGTTAAAAGTACAATTTACCTAGTGGATTTTTTTTTTTTTTTATACAGAGCAAAGCAGAAGAGACGACTTGGAGAGTCTAGGGTATGTGTTGATGTATTTCAACAGAGGATCTCTTCCTTGGCAAGGGCTCAAAGCTGCTACCAAAAGGCAAAAGTATGAAAGAATCAGTGAAAAGAAGATGCAGACGCCTATTGAGGAGCTCTGCAAAGGATTTCCTAGTGAGTAGAGACTGAGAATAAGATGCTTAATTACAAAAGTTTTGTTTTATTGATTTCTTAAATTGAATATATTTTTGTATTAAATATTTTCATCTTTTGTGATAGTTTTTTTTTTAAACTTTTCTTCAAATACATTAGAAGTTACTGTATTAATTTTTGTGGATGGTGTTATTGAAATGGATTCTTTTATAAATGTAATCTCTTAATTTTGAGCCCAGGCCATGGCAGTGTTTTATGATAATGATTTTGCTTAATACACAGTAACCACTTTGCTGGTCAATAGTACATTGCTGGCACTCCCAGTTGGTAGTTATTACAAGCCAATTTGATCTGAAAGCATCCAAAATTATCTCCATTTCACTAGTATTTTTTCATTATGTCAGTTAATATCAAGAAACAGCTAATAAAACCATGAAAACCACTCTAGTACATGCCTCAATATTGCTATTTTAAACCAAACACAAGGTTGGAGCTTATCTGTTCACATAATCCACTGCATGGGGCAGTGGATTATGTGAACACTCATCACACAGATGCATTCTCTCATGTCTAGGCCAAAATTTACCGATCACAGCATAATTAAGGGCACTATGATTAAGATGGAGATCTGTATAATTGACTGGCCTCAATGATGTCAATCTATGTGGGAGACGATGAAAAGGTTTAAAAAATGGTTTTCAGATGTATTGTCAGACTTGCATTATACTGAAATTCAGTATCAGTATTCTTGTTTTCTGTGATCAGTAGTTTTATATTTGATTTTTGTAGATGAGTTCGCAACGTACCTGAATTTCTGCCGGTCTCTGAGGTTTGAGGAAAAACCAGACTACAGTTACCTGAGGCAGCTCTTCCGCCAGCTCTTCCATCGTCAGGGTTTTACTTATGACTATGTTTTTGACTGGAATATGCTCAAATTTGTAAGTATCCTTGATGAACCTGGCCTGTAATACTATTATTATATTCATGAGGGAGTGCTCAGTCTGCACAGGCCATACATCACCCAGTAGATGGGAGGTAATCAGGTTTGATGCAAGGAAAGGGAAGGTAGCTCCAGTTCCTTAGATCAAGAACTTTTTTGCTCTAAGGCACCCATTGAGGGAAACCTTGCCTGTTATGTAGTTTGTGCTAATTACATTAATAATTAAAATGGTTATTAATCTAACATTAAGGAGGTTTTGTGTGCGAGGGGCTTGGACTTCCAGCAGGCATGCGTGAGCGTGTTTGATAGGAGTGAATGGAGACAAATGGTTTTTAATACTTGACGTGCTGTTGGAGTGTGAGCAAAGTAACATTTATGAAGGGATTCAGGGAAACCGGCAGGCCGGACTTGAGTCCTGGAGATGGGAAGTACAGTGCCTGCACTCTGAAGGAGGGGTGTTAATGTTGCAGTTTAAAAACTGTAGTGTAAAGCACCCTTCTGGCAAGACAGTGATGGAGTGAATGATGGTGAAAGTTTTTCTTTTTCGGGCCACCCTGCCTTGGTGGGAATCGGCCAGTGTGATAATAAAAATAAAATAATTAATATAACATATAAATAAGGGTTGAATGTGAAAAGTGGGTTATAGTAGGTGTTTATGCACCTGGATTATTATTATTATTATAATCAAAAAGAAGCGCTAAGCCACAAGGACTATACAGCGCTGCAGGGCAGGAAGGAAGCGAGGGCATCAGGTGGTAAAAGGGAGATGGATGAGCAACAGGTTACGGATAACAGCGGGGCAGTGGATGGTGAAAGGGGTAAAGGGCAGCAAGAGACTGAACCAGAAAGGGCTGAGGGGAGTGCGAAAAGTATCATCAGAGTTTGTGGAGTAAATCAGTCGTTGTCAAGAAGTCAATGAGAGAGTCAGGATTAAAGGAGGGTCCATCAGCAAGAAGGGAAGGTAAAGAGAGAGTAGTAGAACGAAGACGACGTTGGAGGTAAATTCTGCGTGCTCGTTGATAGAGAGGGCAGTCTAACAGAATGTGGCTAATCGATACTGGAACTTGACACTGCTCACAGAGAGGAACAGGGTGCCTCTCCATGAGATACCCATGAGTAAGACGAGTGTGGCCAATGCGAAGGCGGGAGAGAGTGGTCTCCCAACCTCGGCACTGATGACAAGAAGACGGCCAGTAACCTATGCTCGGTTTAATAGAATGAAGTTTGTTACCGAGCAGAGTTGACCAACGTTGTTGCCAACGGGTGCGAAGGTGGGTAGCTATTGCAGCAAAATAGTCCAGAAATGGAACACCTCGATAGGAAATTGGTAGGTCATATACTGCTGACCGCGCAGCAGTGTCTGCCTGTTCATTGCCCTGTACGTCGACATGACCAGGGACCCAACAAAAAACAATATCTTTATGTTTGGTAGAGATACGGCGTAGCCAAAGTTGGATACGGAGAACTAGGGGATGAGATGTATCAAATTTTCGTATAGCCTGTAGAGCACTAAGGGAGTCTGAGACTACTACAAATGATGACACAGGCATAGATGCGATACGAATAAGTGCTGCAAGAATGGCATACAGTTCAGCAGTAAAAATGCTAGCTGAAGATAGTAAATGCCCTCGTACAACGCTGTCCGGAAACACTGCTGCGAATCCGACGCCATCTGAAGACTTAGAGCCATCTGTGTACACAGCGGTGGCATGAGAATGGGAGTGGAAGTGATCAAGAAAAAGAGAGCGGGAAGTCACCGTAGGCAGTTGAGCTTTCGAGCAAGGGAGTGAGAAAGAACAGACCCGAACAGCTGGAACTTCCCAGGGGGGTAGGGAAAAGTGAGATGCTACATGAACATATAAAGGTGGTAACTGAAGGGAAGACAAGAGTGAAAGTAGGCGAAGAGAAAAGGGACGGAGCAAACAGGGGCGGCGAACGAATAAAGAATGTCTACTAATATCGGTGACCATTCTATAAATGGAAGGATTGTGTAGATCGTGAGAGCGTACATAGTAACGAAGGCAATGGGCATCACGGCGATCAGACAAGGATGGAACATTTGCTTCTGTATAGAGGCTCTCAACAGGGGAAGAGCGAAAAGCACCAAGGCACAAACGTAAGCCTTGGTGATGGATAGAGTTAAGGCTAGAGAGAGTAGCAGGAGAGGCCGCGGAATAAATCTGGTCACCATAATCGAGTTTCGATAAAACGAGGGCTGAATGTAGGCGAAGCAGAGTTCGACGATCAGCTCCCCAGGAAAGATGAGCAAGGGTTTTAAGAAGGTTTAGCCGGCTGTGACAAGTTGCCTTCAGAGAGGTAATGTGAGGTTTCCAGGTTAACCGACGGTCAAAGAGAAGGCCTAGAAACCTGACTGTATCACGTTCGGGGATACGGGAGCCATAGAGATACAAAGGATGATCGGAGATAACAGAGCGTCTAGTGAAAGTAATTTGGTGAGTTTTGGTACTTGAAAATTTAAACCCATGTGTGGTGGCCCAAGTGGAAACACGGTCGACCGCATGCTGGAGAGAAACTGCAATAAGGTGACAGTCAGCGCCTGCACAAGCAATAGCGAAGTCATCAACATAGAGTGATGACCAAATATTGGGTGGAAGAACAGAGGCCAAATCATTTATAGCAAGGAGAAAAAGTGTTGTGCTTAGAACACATCCCTGAGGGACACCTTCAGCTTGGACGAAGTCCGGGGAAAGAACATTATTTACTCGAACACGGAAATGTCTGTCAGTTAAAAAGTTCTTAAGGAAGGATGGTAGATTGCCTCGGAGGCCTAAGGAATGGGCCTGGGCCAAAATATTATACCTCCAAGTTGTGTCATATGCCTTCTCAAGGTCAAAAAATATGGCAATAACTGAGTGATTATTCGCAAAGGCATTACGAACATACGTATCCAAGCGTAGTAAGGGGTCTATGGTAGAACGACCCTTACGAAAGCCATATTGACTAGCGGAGAGACTGTTGTGAGTCTCTAAATACCACATTAAACGTCGATTTACGAGGCGTTCCATCACTTTGCAAACTGCACTTGTAAGAGCGATGGGGGGATAGTGGGAGGCATCATGTCCTGTAGTTCCCGGTTTGCGGAAAGGGAGAACAATGGCAGATTTCCACAGCTGGGGAAGAACTCCTTGTGCCCAAATAAGATTGAAGAGGTGTAAGAGGACTACAAGGGCTGACCGATGTAAATGTTGTAACATACAAATATGAATGTCATCAGGCCCAGCTGCCGATGATCGGCAAGCTGAGAGCGTTGCCTCCAGTTCTTGAAGTGTAAAAGGCACATTATACTGTTCTTCTCCGAGAGAAGAAAAGTCCAAGGGTACTAACTCTCTGGCAGACTTTGAGGAAAGAAACGAGGGGCATAGATGGAGCCCTCGGGAAATACGGACCAGATGTGTGCCAAGTTCAATGGCAACGTCGAGAGGGTTTGCTATATCAACACCAGTGACCCGTAGAACAGGAGCCGGGTCAGGAGAGTATTTACCACTCAATTTCCTCACTTTTTTCCAGACTGCACTCATAGAAGAAGCAGAGGTGATGGTGGAAACATAGTCTCGCCAACAAGTGCGTTTAGCTTCACGGATGACACGGCGAGCGATCGCACGCTTCTGCTTAAAATCAACAAGTCTCTCAGCGGTTCTATTGTACCTGTACCTGCCCCATGCAGCACGTTTCAAACGTACTGCACGAGCACAAGCAGGAGACCACCAAGGCACGCACTTCTGAGAATGCCTGCCTGAGGTTTGGGGTATAGAATGAGAAGCTGCGGTATAAACTGATGTCGAGAAGATGTGTAGGAGCTCATCAATGGAGGATGAAGAAGGAACCTCACTAAAAGCAGTGAGGTGTGAGTAAAGATCCCAATTTGCCCGATCAAATTGCCAGCGAGGGCTACGGAAAGGTGGTGAATAGGAAGGAGAAGTAAGAATGATCGGAAAATGATCGCTGTCATGTAAGTCTGGTAGAACAGACCAGGTGAAGTCTAGTGCAGTGGAGGAAGAGCAGACTGATAGATCGATGCAAGAGAGAGTATGAGTACGAGGATCAAAATGGGTGGGAGTACCCGTATTTAAAACATGGAGGGGGTGAGAGGCAAGAAAAGCCTCCAACTGAATGCCACGTGAGTCACAATGAGATCCCCCCCAGAGGAAATGGTGGGCATTAAAATCACCAAGTAACAGAAGTGGTGGTGGTAAGGATGAAACAAGAAAGGCAAAGTCTGGGATAGAAAATGCTCGAGAAGGAGAGAGATATAAAGAACATATTGTAAACCACTTATTCAAGTGGATACGGGCTGCAGTGTAATGCAGCGAGGTATGGACAAATAGTTGACAGTACGGAATATCATTGCGTAGAAGAAGGGCACTTTCATTAAAGGTCCCATCTGAGAAAGGATCCGAAGAATACAATAAATTATAGCCTGAGATAGGTTGGAAAACAGCTGAGTGTAATTTTGGTTCTTGTAAGCAAGCACCAACAGGGGAAAACCTGGAAAGCAACATCTGAAGCTCACCCCGATTACCCCTGAGGCCGCGGATATTCCACTGTAAATAGGCCATGATTGGCGATGAAGAAAATATCAGGAATCTGTAGGTAAAGGCACCTACGGACTAGAGGGGTTAGAAAAGTCAACGTGTGGTGGCATTGGAAGATGTTCAAGTAGCGAAGGAACGGAGCGTTGCGAAGAATGGGGTTGTGAAGATGGAGGAGAGGGAAGAGAAGGAACAGGAAGTGAATCAGTGTCCATTGAAGGTTTAGTCTCTGCAATATATTCTGAAATGGCTTCAAGTGTTTCTGAATTCAAAGATGTATGGGATACCATATTGGAGATAGGAGGAGGAGGGTGAGTAAAGATTGGGACAGTAATGGACTGTACCAAAGTAGAGGGGGAGGGAAAAGTGTAAGGGACTGGAGATGAAGTGTGGGGGGGGGGGGGGACAGAAGAGGCAGAAACCTGGGAGGTGACAGAAGAGGGAGAAACTTGGGAGGGGACGGGGGTGGAAGGCATAGTACGAGGAGGAGGGTGAATCTCCACACTTGTAATAGAGCCAGAGAGAGGGGAAGAACTAGGTACAGAGACTGGAAAGGTAAAGTGTGGAGGTGGAAGAAGGGAAGGAAGGGGCAAAGAAGATTTGAGCAATGTGGATTTTTTGGACTTCTGAGTAGAGGGGCGATTGGTATTAGGTGTCGTACGAGGTCTTGTCGATACTGGGGCTTGTGAGGAAGGACGCGAAGATGTGAGAACAGACTGAGTTGTAGTCGGGACGTCAGAGCCAAGGACAGCAAAAGGATTAGATGCCGTAGTGGCTATGGGAGGGGTAACAACAGAGGAGGCTGCAGAAGATGGGACCCCAGAAGTGGGGGGACGTTTGGAAACACGAGAATAAGAAACACGGGGTAGTCTCCCTTGGAGGCGGAGATGAGTAACTGCCATAGCATAAGGGAGACCTTCTGCCTCTTTGAGGCAACGGATTTCACGTTCATTTAAGTAGACCTGGCAACGGCGGGAGTACGAAGGGTGAGCTTCATTACAATTAAGGCAAGATGGAGGTTGACTGCAAGATGTATTAGAATGGTCGTCGGCACCACAGACTGGGCATTCGGCCATAGATCTGCAATATTTCGCTGGGTGACCAAAACGCCAGCAATTTCTACATTGTTGCGGTGTAGGTATCACCTTTCGAACTTGTAACCGATGTCCCGCGACATATACAGAGGACGGGAGTTCTCGGCTGTCAAAAGTTAAACGAGCCACATTGCAAGGGTAACGTCTCCGCCCCCGGGCAGGAAGGACATAAGTGTCTACTTTGAGGATTGGGAGATCCTGGAGTTCCAGCTGTTCAAAAATGTCATTGCCACATGACTGGAAATTCTGTTGGACTATGGTATGGGGCAGAATGACAGTACCACTACAAGAATTGAGAGAAAGATGTTTTTCAATAGTGATAGGAGTAGTATCGATATTCGAAAGGAGAGAAAGATCATGAGCTTGGGTAGCATTCTGGACAGTGACTATGCGCGTACCGCTCTTGAGAGCGTGAAATGAAGTATCTCTGCCAACATGACGCAGGAGCGCTTTGGCAATACTATGGTCAGAAAGGTAGGCAGAAGAAGAAGTTGGTCTTAAAGTAAAGAATTTAGTCCATTGTGTGGTCCGAAACTGAGCGTGGAGAGGGAGTGCTTGACGTGTCGGTCGTTTCCGAGTAGAATGGGAAGGTAACGACGGAGCATCATCAGGAGATTGACGTTGGCGTTTAGGAGTAGGACCGGAGTTGGTCCGGCATGAAATGGGTGGGCGATTCGAAAATTGCCGTACCGTAGAGGGAGAAGCCGGAAGCATAGTCAAAGGAGAGCGGAGTTCAGACAAATCGAAGGAGTCAGTCGAAGCCCCGGTACCTGAAGCGGGTGAGGAAACAGCACCAGCAAGAGGTACAGGGGCATCAGGAGTGTCCGAAGAGTGGTCTAAACACAAGGCAGGGTCAGAATGGGGTGCGGTATCAAGAAGGGGCCCGGGGGTAGTGGTTTCATGGACTAGGGCTGCCATGGTTAGGTTACTCCTTTGCTTTTTGTTTTTAAGAAAAAAAAAGAAAGAAGAAAAGAAAATAAAAATAAAAAAAAGAATAAAAAAAGGGGGGAGCGGGGAGGAATAGTTCCCAGGAGGAATGAAAGGGCCGGAAATCTCCCTCCGCGCCCAAGAGGACTCGACACCGCTAGTAGCGCAGATGCAGCATGGAACCCGTGCCATACCCTACCCTTCATGCCAGTAAACCAGCAATCTGGGATAGCAACCTCACATCTGCCGAGCTACCTCGGTGGACAAAAGAGAGGGCGGCCGGATATCCGCCACAAAGCATACCTCCTTCAGCCACCACCCCCGGAATCCGAAAGGTGGCTTCCAGAGATACACCCGTCGCCCAAAAGACACCCAAAGCTACTCCGGGATACCGGAGAGGGATCGGGACATCCCTAGGCAATCCAGATTCCACGGCAAACTACGCCACCGCCAAGAAACCTCAACGGAATGGGATGGACCCCGGTGTCCTTTCCCCTACCTAGGAACTAGCGCGCCTGTGGGAGAAATCACGAAGGCTAAAAAGAGGAAGGGCAAAAGGGAGGGATGAGGAGGAGGAGGAGGAATGGAAAAAGGGGAGGATGGGATAGGGGAGGGGAGAATGGGGGGTAATTAGGTTCGGTCTGAGGAAGAAGACCGACAGGGCTAATTCCTCAGACCAAGAGCCTCTTCACCACGCCAAGGAGCCCCCCTTGAAGAGGATGCACCTGGAGAAGAGAGAAGTGTAGAGGAGAGAGAGATTTTAGGATATGTTGAGTGAGTGCCTGGGAAGTTTTGAACCAAGTAAGAGAGTACTTGTGGTTGGGGATCTCAATACTAAAGTGGGTAATAATGTTGTAGAGGTAGTAGGTAAATCTGGGGTGTCAGGGGTAAATAAAAATGGAGAGCCTTTAATTGAACTGTGTGCAGAAAGGGTTTGGTAATAAACAATACATATTTTATGAAAAAGAGGATAAATGAGTATACAAGATATGATATAGGATGTAATGAAAGTAGTTTGTATTGGTGGATAAAAGGCTGATGGGTAGGCTTCAGGATATACATATTTATAGAGGGGCAACAGATATATTGGATCATTATCTAGTTGTAGCTACAGTTAGAGTGAGAGGTAGATGGGACAAAGAAAATGGCAACAGTAAGCAAAAGAGAGGTGAAAGTTTATAAACTAAGGGAGGAGGAGGAAGTTAGGGTGAAATAAAAGCTACTATTGGCAGAAAGATGGGCTAGTGTAAGTATGGGTAGTTGGGGGGTTGAAGAGGGATGGGATAGTTTTAAAAACACAGTACTAGAATGTTGAGCAGAAGTCTGTGGATATAGGAGGGTGGGTGAAGGAGGTAAGAGGAATGATTGGTGAAATGATGAGGTCAAGGGGTGTGATAAAGGAAAAAAAAAAGGGTAACTTACGAGGTTTTTACAAAACAGAAGTGATATAAGAAGGGCAGAGTATATGGAGAATAAAAGAAAGGTGAAGAGAATGGTGAGAGAGTGCAAAACAAGAGCAAATGATAGAGTGGGAGAGGTACTGTCAAGAAATTTTGCTGAGAAAAAGAAAAATCTTTGGAGTGAGATAAACAAGTTAAGAAAGCTGGAACAAATGGATTTGTCAGTTAAAAACAGAGTAGGGGAGTTAGTAGATGGGGAGCTGGAGGTATTGGGTAGATGGCAGAAATATTTTGAGGAACTTTTAAATGTTGGCGAAGAAAGGGAGGCAGTAATTTCATGCACCGGCCAGGGAGGTATAAAATCTTTTAGCGGTGAAGACCAGGATGTGAGTGTGGGAAAGGTGCGTGAGGCATTATGTAAAATGAAAAGGGGGTAAAGCAGCTGGAACTGATGGGATCATGACAGAAATGTTAAAAGCAGGTGAAGATAGTGTTGGAGTGCTTGATATTTCTGTTTAATAAATGTATGAAAGAGGAGAAGGTACCCAGGGATTGGCAGAGAGCATGTATAATTCCTTTATATAAAGGGAAGGGGTATGAAAGAGATTGTAAAAATTCTAGGGAATTACGTTTACTGAGTTTACCAGGTAAAGTGGATGGTAAGGTTATTATTGAAAGAATAAGAGGTAAGACAGAGAGCAGGATTGCAGATGAGGAAGGAGGCTTTAGAATGGGTAGGGAATTTGCAGATCAGGTGTTTATATTGAAGCATATATATGAACAGCATTTAGATATTTAGATAAAGGTAGGGAAGTTTTCATTGCATTTATGGATTTAGAAAAGGCGCATGATAGTGGATAGGGGAGCAATATGGCAGATGTTGCAAATATATGGAATAGGAAATAAGTTACTAAATGTTGTAGAGTATTTATGAGGAGAGTGAGGCACAGGTTAGTGTGTGTAGGAGAGAGGGAGAATACCTCCCACTAAAAGTAGGTCTTAGACAGGGATGTGTAATGTCACCATGGTTCTTTAACATGTTTATAGATGGGGTTGTAAAAGATGTAAATGCTGGGGTGTTGGGGAGAGGGGTGGAATTAAATTGTGAGGAATCAAATACAAAATGGGAGTTGACAGTTACTTTTTGCTGATGATACTGTGCTTTTGGGGGATTCTAGAGAAAAGTTGCAAAGGTTAATGGACAAGTTTGGGAGGGTGTGTAAAGGTAGAAAGTTGAAAGTGATCATAGATAACAGTAAGGTGACAAGGATATCAAATGATTTAGATGAAGAAAAATTGGATATCACATTGGAGGAGGGAGTTTGAAAGAAGTGAATGTTTTCAGATATTTGGGAGTTGACTTGTCAACAGATGTGTTTATGAAGGATGAGTTTAACCATAGAATTGAAGGAAAGGCGAGTGGTGCATTGAGGTATCTCTGGAGACAAAAAATGTTATCCATGGAGGCAAAGAAGGGAATGTACAAGAGTATGGTAGTACCAATACTCTTATATGGGTTTAAAGCACGGGTTGTAAATGCTGCAGCAAGGACGAGGCTGGAGGCAGCAGAGATGTCGTATCAAAGGGTAGTGTGTGTGGTGTAAATATTATGCAGAGAATTCGTAGTATGGAAATTAGGAGGAGGTGTGGAGTTACTAAAAGTATTAGTCAGAGCTGAAGAGGGGTTGTTGAGGTGGTTTGGTCATTTAGAGAATAGGACAAAGTAGAATGACTTTGAGAGCGTATAAATCTGTAGGGGAAGGAAAACAGGGTAGGGGTCGTCCTCAAAAAGGTTGGAAGGAGGGGGTAAAGGAGGTTTCGTGGGAGAGGGGCTTGGACTTTCAGCAAGCATGCGTGAATGTGTTAGGAGTGAATGGAAATGAATGATTTTGGGGACCTGACGAGCTGTTGGAGTGTGAACAGGGTAATACTTTGTGAAGGGATTCAGGGAAGCCCATTAGCTGGACTTGAGTCCTGGAAATGGGAAACTGCCTACACTTAAAAGGAGGTGTTTGGGATATTGGCAGTTTGGAGGGACATCTAAACTGTCGTATCTGAGCACCTCTGCAGAGAGAGTAATTACGTATGAGTGATGGTGAAAGTGTTGAATGATGAAAGTTTTTTTTTTCTTCTTTTTGGGTCACCCTGACTCGGTGGGAAACTGCCGATGTGTTAAAAAAAAAAAATGAATGTTATATGGTTATGGTGTCCATTTTATTTTTAAAAAAGCACTCGGTTATATGCACCATTTTTTTTTTCAAGCCCTAGCCATCTCTCGCCAAGGTAGGATGACCCCCCCCCCCCCACACACACACAAAAAAAAAAAAAGGAAATGCATTCACCGTCATTCAGTCACTGTTGTTATTCAGTTAATGTCTTGTCAGAAGTATATTGACCTCACAGCTCAGCTGACCCTCTGAACTGCAGCATCTTCACCCTCTACTTTAAAGTGCAGGCACACTGCTTTCCACTTCCAGGACTCTGGCTAACTAGTTTTCCTGAATCCCTCAATAAACGTTACCTTGCTCACACTCCAACAGCACGTTGGGTCATAAAACCACTTGCCTCCACCCATTCACTCAAAAACCACCTTTACCCCCTCCCCCATCATCCCTCTTTCAGGCTTTTCTGGGACAACTCCTACTCCTAAGCACATCATTTTGGGTTGGCATAAACTCGGATTAAAACCCTTTACTGGGCAATGCACTGTTTTTGGTACTAAAAGCATAGGATTCATGGCACCATGGAACCAAACAACACACTCCGAGAGACTTGAAGTCAGACAAGTCACAGGGCTTCTAGGAGCTATGTCATCTATGACGTGGCCACTTTCTATCGCATCTCATTGGCTGGGGTAGCCAAGTGCAAACAGTTTCGGCTGAATGCTCGCAGGAGGTGGATTTCTGATGCAAAAGTTCGCGTATTACCTTGATTTTCACCACTCCAGGATGGCGGTAAGTTTCTGAATTTGTTTCCAGTGTGCTTAGTTGAATATTTGAACATGCTATTCATATGCATTAATAAAAGTGACATATCAGTGATATTAATACTATTGACATATCACTGAAAATACGATCCGCAAAGGAGTCACAAACTGCGCTCTGCCTGGGAAATAGTATTTCATCTTGGGGTGCTAACTTGTGAAACAGTATGTTACACATTGCAAATGTGCATATATTTATTCATTTGTTAAACTCATGTTATGTTTTTCTTGTCATTTCAGTTCCAATTAAGCATGTTTTATGGGACAAGAGCCCAAAGGAGAATGGACTATGGCATGGCTTCTCCTCATGTTGATAGTGAATGTGACACTGACTCAGCAGAGGAGGTGGAAAGTGATGATGAATACATTCCTGATGTGACAACATCGAGCAAAGATAAGCAGCCAGAATTACCATGGACGAAGCAGTGAGTTAGCCACAAACGTATGTCTGTGACAAGACAAGGAATTGAGGATAAGGAAAATGTACAAAACATCCAGCATTTAATGCAACTGGGACAAAGTTGACGAGGAAAATGAGCCATTATCCAAGTACAGACGTGAACCTACACATATTACCTGTCCATTTGAATATTTTTCCCAAACATTTACTAAAGATTTTTTTTTCTTCAACGAATTAGCTGTACCCCACCAAGGTGGGCGACCTGAAAAGAAAAACGAAAGTTACTAAAGATCTGGTAAATGAAATTGTGTTTCAAACAAATTTGTTTGCTCTGCTAAAAATCCTAACTCTAAATTCCAGACAGTTTATGGTGAAGTGATGATTTTCATTAGATTATTGCTATATTTGGATGTAACACAAAACTCTCTCTTTAGATGATTACTTGGCCACTAAAACCAGGATTTCTCAGGTAGCAAATATAATGTCATCTAAGAGATAGTCTAGGACATTAATATTAGAAAATGAAATTAGTAAATAGAGTAGTTGGCGGTTTAGCCATAAGTTGAGGGGAGACGAGCACACGAGATGTCCTTTTTACGTATGAATAATGACAACAGATGACAGGTTCTATAAGGTCAGGCCCCTGTTCAGTGCCATCACTGAAGCTTTCCTGAAGGTTCCAGAAACACCAAAGCAAAGCAGGCTATTGATGAAGTAATGGTGGGATACAAGGGCACAAGAGCTGGTACATTACTGCCTTTGCCAAGAGTATGGACCACACAGTTATATCAGCATTATATGAAGATAACTTCACCAGGCATGCATGAGCGTGTTTGATAGGAGTGAATGGAGACAAATGGTTTTTAATACTTGACGTGCTGTTGGAGTGTGAGCAAAGTAACATTTATGAAGGGATTCAGGGAAACCGGCAGGCCGGACTTGAGTCCTGGAGATGGGAAGTACAGTGCCTGCACTCTGAAGGAGGGGTGTTAATGTTGCAGTTTAAAAACTGTAGTGTAAAACACCCTTCTGGCAAGACAGTGATGGAGTGAATGATGGTGAAAGTTTTTCTTTTTCGGGCCACCCTGCCTTGGTGGGAATCGGCCAGTGTGATAATAAAAAAACTTCACCAGGCTTTTTTTGGTGAAGTTTCTGAATAGCTCATATAATTATAGGTACTGTTTGGGAAAACATCATTGGAAGACCACCACTAATGGATATCAAGGAAATGGAAAAAATACTGTGAAAAGGGGTGTGATAGATACAGATCCTCTGATAGTGTCTTTGCTTTAAGATGGAAAGAACAAGGTTGTTATGTTGCTCACAAATGACATGGGAATTGAACATGTGACAAAGATAAGGAGGTACAGCAAGGATACCAAACATAAGGAGCACGTTGACTGTCCCTCTATCATCAAGAACTATAATGATCATATGGGAGACATAGAAGTGATATGTTGGTTCATATCTACAAAATGCCAATGAAATCAAAATGGTGGTTTATGTGCTTGTTTGCATATATCATTAATTTTGCTGTTATAAATTCTTGGTTATTGTGATTGTGATGCCAGGAAGTAAAGATTTATGCCCTTGAAGGACTTCAGGTTAAAAGTGACTTTCATTACAAAAATCTTCACAATTGGAAATAGCAAGCAGCCTGAGATCTCCAATGACATCTTGGTCCACTTCACATGCTTCAAGTGCATCAAGTGAAAGTGTCTCTTTGGGACAGAGAGAGAGATCTAATCCTGTGAAGTATCAATGTGCTGTCATACCTGATGATATTAGGGGGTTTAATGCAACATTACCTCACTGTTGAATTCATGCAAGTTCTGCAACAACAGAATGAACAAAAGCAAATCAGCTGTGCAAGATGAATTTCTGCATGAACAAAAGTAGTAATTGTTTCATTGATTTCCATACCCTTTCCGGTCTAGAATAAAATGTAATGAGAAGTAAATTTTTTTTATGTAAAAATACTTCATGAGACATCCTCTAGTTTTTTACAGCATCAGTTATCCATTGCCATGGTTTTTACAATGTATGTAAATTCATATAATTTTTTTTTGTGTGTTCAAGCACTATGGAAACAAGTTAGTACTGTATATTTTTTAATGAATAATAAATTTTAAAAATATTTGTCAGTCTTTTATTAACATTTTTAATTATTATTTTTTGGGAAGTTGTTTTACCATTATATGGCAGAGGGACATTTTCGACTCTCGGTTTTTTTAATTTTAAGGCCCAAAAGAAAATAAAAATTTGAAAGAAGCTTTAAGCCTATAGGAACAGAAATTTTATTTCTTGCTGATTTCAGTGTCTGCCTGGTAAAGGGTTAAAACTAATTTATACTAATAATGGTCTACAATTAATGTGAAACTATTTAGATTGTTTAGTAGAATTTGTGCTTCTCAAAGATAAAGATTAACATAAGGCAGTAGGTTGGTAAACTGGAACCATTCAAGAGGGTTCACTACCATCCTGTCATATGACTGTAAAGCTATTAAAGCCTGTTAAATATTTTGCTCTTGGCTCCTTTAGGTTTCTGACCTTTGCTGTAAAATTTGTAGTGCAGTAATAACTACTGAAGGTAAGAATTTAGTAGTAATCTAAACTGTCGTATCTGAGCGCCTCTGCAAAGACAGTGATTATGTATGAGTGATGGTGAAAGTGTCGAGTGATGATGAAAATTTATTCTTTCTTTTTGGGCCACACTGCCTCAGTGGGAAACGGCCGATGTGTTAAAAAAAAAAAATTGGTATTGACTGATTATGATGGTACAAGTACCAGCCTTAAATTAAGTATTAGCAAAAATTTTGGTATCCCATCTTCACTTGTTCAATGGGATGTGGTGACCTATGGATTACTTCTGTTATTGGGACCTTTGAGTTTTTGGTAGTAATTTGTATAAATACTGTTTGAACTCATAATTTCACCTTTACTGCTTGTATTTGTACATTGCATTTCAGGTGTGCAGTTGTTAATGACTATACTCTGGTATAAATTCTATTTTAATGTCTTCACTTTGACTTCTATATAGTTTGCAATGTTTTCAGGGTCTAGAGCCAAATGGCTGCATTGCTTACTACAAACCCTTGTATCTTATTTTATTTTTCTATGACAAAGAAAACAACAACTTTATAGTATCCTTCCAATGCATCTTACTTTCTCTGTTTACATCTGTCGCCTTATGTTCTTGTTGATTGGGCTACGAAATCTTATTTATAAATCTCTTGTTATTTTATGACTTTGTGGCTAATGTGTCTCCTATTTTTCTTCCTATTATCTATTGTTGTCGTTTAGTATTTTCATTTTATTTTTGTAACTAATTTTTTTTTAATCTCTGGGGCTAGTATGTAGCTCCTTTTCCATTTTTTTTTTTTTTTAGTCTGTTCATTTCTCAATTACTTAAATTGGTTTAGTACTCCTGGGAATATAAAAACAATCAAACTTGCCTCCCATCACCTCCTTTTTTGTACTGCAGACACCTACCTACTGGTTTGTTTCAATTTTTGCTCTTGTTGGAAATTTCTCATTTATATATATGAAGTCTGTTTTATAGTTTGCCACTGTAGCACAAGGAACTCTTATGTTCCTCATGATTTTGTTTGAGGTCTTATAGAGACCATGTAAATAAAATGATTCTTAGATTCCCTATTTGATGTTTATAATATTTTATCATGATCTGTACTCATATGGCCTGTTATTGCATACTCCCATTTCTATTACATGGCACTTCTTTATTTTATTTTCCAATGAACTGGCTGTATCCCAACAAGGCAGGGTGACCCTAAAAGAAAAACAAAAGTTTTTCTTTTTAAATTTAGTAATTTATACAGGAGAAGGGGGTTATTAGCCCCTTGCTCCTGGCATTTTAGACACCTGTTATGACACACATGGCTTGTGGAGGAAGAATTCTTTTCCACTTTCCCTTGGAGATAAGAGGAAATAAAGAAGAACAAGAACTATTAAGAAAATAGAAGAAAACCCAGATGGGAGTCTAAATATATATGCATGTTGTACATGCATGTTTAGTGTGACCTAAGTGTAAGTAGAAGTAACAAGACATACCTGAAATCTTGCATGCTTATGAGACAGAAAAAAGACACCAACAATCGTACTGTCATGTAAAACAATTATGGGTTTCCATTTCACACTCATGTGGTAGGAAGGTAGTACCTCCCTTGGCAGTTGCTGTCTACCAACCTACTACTTCATTACATGGCATTTGTCTACATTAAATTCCATTTTTCAACAAACTGGCCATATCTCACTGAGTTTATCAAAGTTATTGTAGTGAATGCTTTTTGTATATTTGTTTTTTCTTCACTGGCCATGAGTAATACTTGTCTTCTAGTATCTGATTATTCTTTGTGTAATGTTACACTATATACTGATCTTTTGACAAAACCTGACATATATTCTGTACCGAGCATTTTTTGTACTAACAGGGTGGTTCACGAAATCAAGAAAATGAGGTGGAACGAAGAGATCGTCAGAGCCACAAACCCCAAGCCACAGGTGCCACATCCCGGATACGGCACGACACAACCGTCGGGGGTGTTTTGCCCTCCCCAACAGCGGGTGAGTTGCAAACTCCCCCAACACGCTCTGCCGGCTCTGCCCTTCCAATTCCCGGTCATCACACTCCCTCCATATGTGACCTGGAACCCTTGAGGCCAATGCTGCTCAAGACCTCGTGGGTTCCCAGGTCACGGCCAGTCACTAATCGCACTGGCTGCCTTGACTAAGTGATTACCCTGTTGCACTTCTGCCATCTGCACGCTACTCAGATTGTTGTTCATCACCATTATCATTTTCACATCCCTTAAACTAATTACTAGTTTCATTTTCCCAAACTACATAACCTGTTAATTATTTTTTATTTCTGATCTAATCTTTCTTCGTCTCTTGTATAAAAAATATGCTTTTCTATTAGAATTGCTAACTTCATTTGCTTCTATCTAATTTATATGTAGATTTTGGTATTTATAGCCATTATTGCTTCTTGAAGGTTTGTTTTATTCATGCCAAGTGAAATTAAATCATATTTTACTTTGTTGTTTGTATTACCAGATTTTTATTGGCACGAGGGCTAATGTAAAAGGGCCACTGTGTATTTTGGCTCAAGTCTTCCTACTATCAGTCTTAGATCTTTCTTTAAACTTGATGTATGTAGCTCAGTGTGTGACAGTCATGTAGTATAACCTATAGGTAGTAATTCAATTAAGCTCATTTTCCTTTTCATATCTTAAAAGGAAATGTGCTGTATTGGATCTCTTTAATGACTATTAACTCATAATGTCACATGGTGAGCAGATATCTTTCCCTAGTTAGATAATCTTACATTTTGCTCTCCCCCTTACAGGGAAACCACTTGTTATTTGAACCCCAAGGAACCAATAGCCATTCAATACTCCTGGAAATCACTTGATAGCAATTAACAAGTATAGGTTATTGTAGTATCAAGAATGTTCCACCTGGACTTCAGAAAAGCTGTCTTTCAGTTCAGAAACCTCTTTCAAGACCATTCTTCATGTAAGCTGCACTGAATATTATGCACTGATAGGAACTTCACTGCTCCTTGTAAGCACCTTTGTATTTTATGGTTTTGAAATACAATTGATGTAGCTATTGATGGCAGGTTAAAGATGAAGATATTTCATATAGAGAGACTTGAACTGCATATTTTTTTGTAAATATTCGTTGCCTTTTGTGTTGTATATAAAGTAAAAGTAAACGTCATATTACTGCTGTATTTTTTATTTAGGTTAGGTTTTCATCAAAGTGTTCCATCAGATTTCAATTGTCCTCAAACTCATTTATACAGCATTTGTAACATAGTGGGTTGCATTCATGTAGTTTGTGTGTGCTCATGTATAGTGCTTGCTGTTGAACTGTGCATGACAGTGTTCAAGAGACGGATGGATTATAGAATGATAGGGCATTTGTATATGTACAACAATTGTTTTTACCATGATGTATGACAGATGTATGAATAAATATATTTCAAGTACTGCTTTGTGCTATCTTTTGTAAGTGTTCCTTCATTTGTGACCTTGGCATTAGCCCTCTTGCCTTTTTTAATTCCTTTTCCCTGATTTATTTATAAACAAAATGATTTTTTTTTGCTTTGCATGAATTTTTTTTAATTAACTACAGAAAGTACCATTATTTATAATTCTGCATAAAAACAAAGTACAATAATTGCCTATTAGTGTATTTATGTAATGTGAAAGTACAAACAAATTTTAACATTTAATACAGTATTACAATAATTAGGGCCCTGACAGGGCAATAAAAGTACTGTGATATCACCCAAGAAACAAAGAAAAGACAGGAAACAAACATTTGTGTAGCAATCTCAAGTAATTTTTTTTATTTACAAAATTTACAAATGGACACTACAAAAATTTTCTATTTCTGGGTAAAGATAAAATCTTAAAATTAACAGGTTAAATTTGACATAATTAAATTAGCTATAAACTTCATTCTCTTTCAATCTGCATATATTGAATTTATGAATACACTTGTTAAAGCTTAGTATAAATTAGCTTGTATGAAGAAAACTATTCTTGATAAAAATTTAAAATAAAATAATAAACAAGTGGCCTTGGCCATTGTTTTAACTAGTGATTAATTCATTTGCATAATAAAGTACTTCATGAATAATGTATAGCCTTACAGAGCATATGTTCTTTTATGAATGAAGTTAAAAGGAGAAAAAAAAAACATTCGACTTAGGGATTTTAAACACTTAACCTATAATGTGCTCTTTCAGTATTCACAAGGGATGCACTCTGCGAGGTCTTGGCTGGTGAATTTGCAGATG
This sequence comes from Cherax quadricarinatus, assembly GCF_038502225.1. Lineage (NCBI taxonomy): Eukaryota > Metazoa > Arthropoda > Malacostraca > Decapoda > Parastacidae > Cherax > Cherax quadricarinatus. Next base: position 59,135,255 of record NC_091296.1, read on the forward strand.
TGGAACATATATATCAGTGGTCAAAGCAGGGTTGTGTTCAGAACCCCATGGACCCAGTACCTAGTTGTTAGTCTTAACATTTTGTGCTATTTTTAGTAAATTTTAGTACAAATTTGAGTAATGAACGAACATATTTACTCGGGGACATCATAATGTATGAGCCGCACATCTGGGAGTCAAGTATGTGAATAATAGCAAATACATTATGAGAACCGTGGATTATACACAAGGTCAGTTCATGTGTTACTGGCAATAGGATATAATCCAGGATTCATGGATGAAGACATTTGTGAATGTAAAAGTTGACACTGAAGGAGTACAGTACATAGATTTTATGAGATAGCTTTAATATGCACAGTATGTGAAGAGTTCTTCAACAGAATTCTGGAAGAGCAGGGACATGTGTATCCTCAAGACTTTGAATATGTGTAAATATTGGATAAATTATCATTATCAGATGCATAAGTTTTTTTTTTCTCTTCAAACCTTGATTTATCATTATGAGAAACATAAGTGGATTTTTTTTTTAAATAAAGACAAAATAAGTATTTTGGGAAAGAATTACATTCAGTAAGGAAGTTTTTATTTAACTGTCACATCACATTTGCAATTGCTGTTTGATGAAATTGTAACAGTAGAATGGTATTAATATTAGGTTCACGGTACTCTAATTCTTAGATGATTTAGTCCTGACCACCCTAGCATTTAATCTGTTTATTCACTTTATCTTCCCTATTAACCTTATTCTTTCCAGTAAACATTACATGACAGCATTTCTTCTCATCAGCCAGCTTTTTGCCTTACACTTTGTAATACTATCATTTACCTCTAACACCTCATCTGCAGTTATTTAAATGCATGTTTTGTCATATTTGGATATTGATTTTTTTTTCTGACCCCTTTTAATTAAAGGGTAAATGTACAACTTTGCTAATCCCCACTGCTAATGCTATATCTTAGCTTGCTTTAACATCTGAAGCTTTTAAAAAGAACTAATATCTACAGCACCCTTATGCTTAATGTTGAAAGTGTAATCTTCATCTTTAATGCCGTCTTCAGCTTAAATCAAGATTGCAATTGCAGTATGCTCTAAAATGCTAATCTCAAAGTCAGTTAAGTCCGGTTCCAAAACTATACTAATACTAACATTTTTCTTTAAAGTAAGACTTAAAGTATGGTCAAGAAGGCTTCCCTTTTTTAAGTGTTTTTTTATTGAATATGATTTAAGCCCTTTATTTGTGGCTTGCTCTAATATTTGTAGTAATGATGCCCTTCATTATTCATATCCTGTTTTATTAATATGTAAATAATACTACTTACAGTATCCTTTTAGAATTTTGAATAGACCCCTCACTTTGTGTCGTTCACAATTCTCATGTGAAAGTTAACTAATCCTTCCAGCATTTTTCTGTACTACTGTTTTGCAGAGTGGACTTGAAAAACAGGCCATACCTATATTTTACTTGTGTTAACTGCGTTTTGAAACCACTCATCACATGCACACGTGCACGTACACATACATGTACACATTGCCTTACCGTAGTTTGGAAGTTAGGAGGAGGTGCGGGATTACCAAAACTGTTGTCCAGAGGGCTGAGGAAGGGTTGTTGAGGTGGTTCGGACATGTAGAGAGAATGGAGCGAAACAGAGTGACTTCAAGAGTGTATCAGTCTGTAGTGGAAGGAAGGCGGGGTAGGGGTCGGCCTAGGAAAGGTTGGAGGGAGGGGGTAAAGGAGGTTTTGTGTGCGAGGGGCTTGGACTTCCAGCAGGCATGCGTGAGCATGTTTGATAGGAGTGAATGGAGACAAATGGTTTTTAATACTTGACATGCTGTTGGAGTGTGAGCAAAGTAACATTTATGAAGGGATTCAGGGAAACCGGCAGGCCGGACTTGAGTCCTGGAGATGGGAAGTACAGTGCCTGCACTCTGAAGGAGGGGTGTTAATGTTGCAGTTTAAAAACTGTAGTGTAAAGCACCCTTCTGGCAAGACAGTGATGGAGTGAATGATGGTGAAAGTTTTTCTTTTTCGGGCCACCCTGCCTTGGTGGGAATCGGCTAGTGTGATAATAAAAAAATAAAAAAAGAAAATAAAAATATTGCCTTACCAACTTGTTGGAATTCTATGACAGCCTAACAGATGACAGGAGCAAGAGAGATAGGTGAATTGCATTTTCTTAGACTTTATGAAGACACTTGATACTGTACCCCACAAGAGGCTTGAACAAGAACTTGAGGTGCCAGGCAGAATAATGGGGAACATTTGCCACTGGATCAAAGAGTACCTTAGGGGAAGGAAATTGTGTGATTGTCAGGGAAGAGATGTCACAAGGAAAGGGGGGGGGGGGGATAACTAGCGAGGGTACACAAGGATTGGTGTTAGAACAAGTACTGTTTCTGGTTTATATAAATATTCGAGATGGGATTGAATAAGATGTATCCTTGTTTGCTGATGATGCAAAACTAATGAAGAAAAGCAGATGAGGAAAAGGAAAGGCTTCAAAGGGATCTGGACAAATTATAAGATTAGTCAAATAAGTGTTGCTTGAATTCAACCCTAGCAAATGGAAGGTCATGAAGATTGGGGAAAGGGCCAGAAGACTAGACACTGGGTATAGACTATGGGTCAGAGGCTGCAGACCTAGTTTAGAAAGTTCTAGGAGTGATTATAGTACCTGGTATATCACCAGAGGCTCACATCAGCCAAATAACCTCTGCAATCAATACTCATATGGCAAATCTTAGGTTCAGAAATCTCAACAGTCATTCTGGACCCTTAGAGTATGCAGTACCAGTATGGAACCCATACTTGAAACAGACTGAATCTAAGTACCCCCCAATCCTCCTCTTCCTATCCCATCCTTCCCCCTTTTTTTTCAGACCCCCAAAAATACATTTCCATAATTGTTCGAGTTGGGAGCTGTTCGAAACTCAAGGTACCAGTGTATTGGTAAAGCCCTTTTATGACACGTTGGCCAAAATATATCCTTTCATGCTCTTTGAAGCGGTACACGTGTCATTACAGTTCAGAATTCAGAACAAGCTCATGATCTTTACCATATAACTTACATAGATAACATTCCAATCACAGTTCATAAGCACTCTACCCTCAATTCTTGCAGTGGTATGGTGGTTTGACCACATACCATTATACAGAGTGATTTTTCTGTCTTGCGGTAATGATACTTTAGAGCAATTAGCCCTTCAGGACCTTCCTATTCTTAAAGTGGATACACACATCCTGCCCACTCGCGGGCTGAGGCACTTTCCCAGTAACATTGCCTGCTTAGCCTTCAACTGCCGTGAACTCCCGTCCTCAGTTTATATTGCAGGCCATTGCCTAGAGGTCCGTGAAGTAGTCCCTACTCCCCAACAGTGTTGTAATTGCTGGCGCTTCGGACACCCCGCTAAATACTGTAGATCTGCGGCGGAGTGCCCGGTCTGTGGTGCCGCAGATCATGCTAATACATCTTGCAGTCTTGCCCCCCTCTTGTCTCAATTGCAATGAATTTCATCCTTCTTTCTCACGCTGTTATCAGGTCTATCATAATGAACAAGAAATCCATTATCTTAAGGAGAGTGAAGGCCTTACTTGGGCTATAGCTGTGTCTCAGCGCCGCCTTCAGGGAAATCTTCTGCACACCCGGCTCCGTATTGGCCATACTCGCCTTACTCATGGGTATATCATGGAACGACACCTTATTTCCCTCTGTGAGGTTTGTCGGGTCTCTATTTCGGTTCTTCATTTTCTTGTCCATTGCCCGGTTTACCAACAAGCTCACAGGATTTACCTCCAGTGCCACCTCTGCCCTACCACTCTTATCTTATCTTCCTTTCTTGCAGACAGCCCTGCCTTTGACTTTCAATCACTTTTTGACTTTTTGTCAGCAACTGCTTTACTGTACGAACTTTGACACACAGCCCTTAGCGTCCCTTCCAGCCCTTTTCTCCCCTCTCCACCTAGCTGTTTATAGCCTCAGCACTATTTTCTGGCCTGCAGTGCTGTATGACCCTTGTTGGTTTAGCGATTTCTTTGATTATAATAATAATAAAGAAATAGGTCCTTTGTGACACAGCTGAAAGTTTGATACCAATGAACAACAGGAATATCATGAAGTTGGGAAGTGGAATGATCTTGATGAGGCAGTGGTGGAAGCAGACTTCATATGTAGGTGTAAGAGAAGGTATGATAAGGCCCATAAGGCTGAAGAAATAAAGCTGGCAAACTGCAAGGTGAGAGGCAGGACCATCAGCTGAGACTTGATCTCTGTCACAACAAATAAGTGAGTAAAATCTATTTTCAACAAACTGGCTGTATTCCTCCCCCCCCCCCCATGCAAAAAAAAAAAAAAGGTATCTTTTTAACCTTAGTAATGTATACAGGAGAAGGAGTTACTAGCCCCTTGCTCCTGGCATTTTAGTTGCCTCTTACGACACGTATGGCTTATGGAGGAACAATTCTGTTCCACTTCCCCATGGAGATAAGAGGAAATAAACATGAACAAGAACTAGCAAGAAAATAGAAGAAAACCCAGAGGGGTGTGTGTGTGTATATATATAGGCTTGTACATGCATGTGTAGTGTGACCTAAGTACAGTGGACCCCCGACTAACTATATTATTTCAATCTAGAAGTCTGTTCGGGTGCCGTTATAGACCGAATTTGTTCCCATAAGGAATATTGTGAATTAGAGTAGTTCGTTTCAGACCCCCAAAAATACACGTACAAAAGCACTTACAAAAATACACTTACATAATTGGTTGAGTTGGGAGCTGATCGTTAGTCGGGGGTCCACTGTATAAATAAAAGTAGCAAGACGTACCTGAAGTCTGAGTGAGTACAATATAAATACACTATATTATGTTTATTGTAAATCAATACACTTAGAATGCTGGGGTTTAATTCCTGCAAAAAAAAAAAACAATATATATATATATATATATATATATATATATATATATATATATATATATATATATATATATATTTTTTTTTTTTTTTTTTTTTTTTTTTCAACAAGTCGGCCGTCTCCCACCGAGGCAGGGTGACCCAAAAAAGAAAGAAAATCCCCAAAAAGAAAATACTTTCATCATCATTCAACACTTTCACCACACTCGCACATTATCACTGTTTTTGCAGAGGTGCTCAGAATACAACAGTCTAGAAGCATACACATATAAAGATACACAACATATCCCTCCAAACTGCCAATATCCCAAACCCCTCCTTTAAAGTGCAGGCATTGTACTTCCCATTTCCAGGACTCAAGTCCGACTATATGAAAATAACCGGTTTCCCTGAATCCCTTCACTAAATATTACCCTGCTCACACTCCAACAGATCGTCAGGTCCCAAGTACCATTCGTCTCCATTCACTCCTATCTAACACGCTCACGCACGCTTGCTGGAAGTCCAAGCCCCTTACCCACAAAACCTCCTTTACCCCCTCTCTCCAACCCTTTCGAGGACGACCCCTACCCCGCCTTCCTTCCCCTATAGATTTATATGCTTTCCATGTCATTCTACTTTGATCCATTCTCTCTAAATGACCAAACCACCTCAACAACCCCTCTTCTGCCCTCTGACTAATACTTTTATTAACTCCACACCTTCTAATTTCCACACTCCGAATTTTCTGCATAATATTTACACCACACATTGCCCTTAAACAGGACATCTCCACTGCCTCCAACCGTCTCCTCGCTGCTGCATTTACCACCCAAGCTTCACACCCATATAAGAGTGTTGGTACTACTATACTTTCATACATTCCCTTCTTTGCCTCCATAGATAACATTTTTTGACTCCACATATACCTTAACGCACCACTCACCTTTTTTCCCTCATCAATTCTATGATTAACCTCATCCTTCATAAATCCATCCGCCGACACGTCAACTCCCAAGTATCTGAAAACATTCACTTCTTCCATACTCCTCCTCCCCAATTTGATATCCAATTTTTCTTTATCTAAATCATTTGACACCCTCATCACCTTACTCTTTTCTATGTTCACTTTCAACTTTCTACCTTTACACACATTCCCAAACTCATCCACTAACCTTTGCAATTTTTCTTTAGAATCTCCCATAAGCACAGTATCATCAGCAAAAAGTAACTGTGTCAATTCCCATTTTGAATTTGATTCCCCATAATTTAATTCCACCCCTCTCCCAAACACCCTAGCATTTACTTCCTTTACAACCCCATCTATAAATATATTAAACAACCATGGTGACATTACACATCCCTGTCTAAGACCTACTTTTACCGGGAAGTAGTCTCCCTCTCTTCTACACACCCTAACCTGAGCCTCACTATCCTCATAAAAACTCTTTACAGCATTTAATAACTTACCACCTATTCCATATATTTGCAACATCTGCCACATTGCTCCTCTATCCACTCTATCATATGCCTTTTCTAAATCCATAAATGCAATAAAAACTTCCCTATCTTTATCTAAATACTGTTCACATATATGCTTCAATGTAAACACCTGATCTACACATCCCCTACCCACTCTAAAACCTCCTTGCTCATCCGCAATCCTACATTCTGTCTTACCTCTAATTCTTTCAATTATAACCCTACCGTACACTTTTCCTGGTATACTCAGTAAGCTTATTCCTTTATAATTTTTACAGTCTCTTTTGTCCCCTTTCCCTTTATATAAAGGGACTATACATGCTCTCTGCCAATCCCTAGGTACCTTCCCCTCTTTCATACATTTATTAAACAAAAGTACCAACCACTCCAACACTATATCCCCCCCCTGCTTTTAACATTTCTGTCATGATCCCATCAGTTCCAGCTGCTTTACCCCCTATATATATATATATATATATATATATATATATATATATATATATATATATTTTCATATAGTCGGACTTGAGTCCTGGAAATGGGAAGTACAATGCCTGCACTTTAAAGGAGGGGTTTGGGATATTGGCAGTTTGGAGGGATATGTTGTGTATCTTTATACGTATATGCTTCTAAACTGTTGTATTCTGAGCACCTCTGCAAAAGCAGTGATAATGTGTGTGTGTGGTGAAAGTGTTGAATGATGATGAAAGTATTTTCTTTTTGGGGATTTTCTTTCTTTTTTTTGGGTCACCCTGCCTCGGTGGGAGACGACCGACTTGTTGAAAAAAAAAATATATTTTTATTATTTTTTTTATTATCACACTGGCCGATTCCCACCAAGGCAGGGTGGCCCGAAAAAGAAAAACTTTCACCATCATTCACTCCATCACTGTCTTGCCAGAAGGGTGCTTTACACTACAGTTTTTAAACTGCAACATTAACACCCCTCCTTCAGAGTGCAAGCACTGTACTTCCCATCTCCAGGACTCAAGTCCGGCCTGCCGGTTTCCCTGAATCCCTTCATAAATGTTACTTTGCTCACACTCCAACAGCACGTCAAGTATTAAAAACCATTTGTCTCCATTCACTATCAAACACACTCACGCATGCCTGCTGGAAGTCCAAGCCCCTCGCACACAAAACCTCCTTTACCCCCTCCCTCCAACCTTTCCTAGGCCGACCCCTACCCCGCCTTCCTTCCACTACAGACTGATACACTCTTGAAGTCATTCTGTTTCGCTCCATTCTCTCTACACACACACACACACACACACACACACACACACACACACACACACACACACACACACACACACACACACACACACACACACACACACACACACACACACACACACACACACACACACACACACACACACACACACACACACACACACACACACACACACACACACACACACACACACACACACACACCTACACCTACACCTACACATACCTACCTACCTACCTACCTACCTACCTACCTACCTACCTACCTACCTACCTACCTTCCTTCCTTCCTTCCTTCCTTCCTTCTGGAGTTTTATGATAAAATAACAGAAGTAAGACAAGAGAGAGAGGGGTGGGTTGATTGCATCTTCTTGGACTGCAAGAAGGCCTTTGACACAGTTCCTCACAAGAGATTAGTGCAGAAGCTAGAGCATCAGGCGCATATAACAGGAAGGGCACTGCAATGGATCAGAGAATACCTGACAGGGAGGCAACAACGAGTCATGGTACGTAATGATGTATCACAGTGGGCACCTGTGACGAGCGGGGTCCCACAGGGGTCGGTCCTAGGACCAGTGCTATTTTTGGTATATGTGAACGACATGACGGAAGGGTTAGACTCAGAAGTGTCCCTGTTTGCAGATGTGAAGTTAATGAGGAGAATTAAATCTGATGAGGACCAGGCAGGACTTCAAAGAGACCTGGACAGACTGGACACCTGGTCCAGCAAATGGCTTCTCGAATTTAATCCTGCCAAATGCAAAGTCATGAAGATAGGGGAAGGGCACAGAAGACCACAGACAGAGTATAGGCTAGGTGGCCAAAGACTGCAAACCTCACTCAAGGAGAAAGATCTTGGGGTGAGTATAACACCGAGCATGTCTCCGGAAGCACACATCAATCAGATAACTGCTGCAGCATATGGGCGCCTGGCAAACCTGAGAACAGCATTCCGATACCTTAGTAAGGAATCATTCAAGACACTGTACACCGTGTATGTCAGGCCCATACTGGAGTATGCAGCACCTGTTTGGAACCCGCACTTGATAAAGCACGTTAAGAAACTAGAGAAAGTACAAAGGTTTGCAACAAGGTTAGTTCCAGAGCTAAGGAGAATGTCCTATGAAGAAAGATTAAGGGAAATCGGCCTGACGACACTGGAGGACAGGAGGGTCAGGGGAGACATGATAACGACATATAAAATACTGCGTGGAATAGACAAGGTGGACAAGGACAGGATGTTCCAGAGAGGGGACACAGAAACAAGAGGCCACAATTGGAAGTTGAAGACACAAATGAGTCAGAGAGATAGTAGGAAGTATTTCTTCAGTCATAGAGTTGTAAGGCAGTGGAATAGCCTAGAAAATGACGTAGTGGAGGCAGGAACCATACACAGTTTTAAGACGAGGTTTGATAAAGCTTATGGAGCGGGGAGAGAGAGGGCCTAGTAGCAACCGGTGAAGAGGCGGGGCCAGGAGCTAGGACTCGACCCCTGCAACCACAAATAGGTGAGTACACACACACACACATTGAAACCCTGGTACTCGAACAGTTCCATTCGGTAGTCAACTGTTTACTCAGCACTCGATCAAACACAACCTGCCATAACTTCGCTGTAAACTGTTTCGTGTTTCTTCTCTTTTTTTTTTATATTTGTATAAGTCACTATGGGGCCTAAGAGGGTTAGTGGTAACAGCCAACCAAAATGGAAATTGGTTGGGAAAAATTAATTCTGTACTCGAACAGATCGGCACTCAAAACAGCCTTCTGGAACCAATTACGTTCGAGTGCCGAGGTTCCACTGTATTCTTTGAGTTCATTATAATTTAGAAATTTAATATAATGTGTAAAATTTTATGGTGCAAAGTCTAAATTCCGCTGCCCCTGTCTTTGCAACACTTGTGATCTCTAGACTGAAATATTGATGTACACAGACAGCTTTGTTTAAGGTAGGCAGAATATAGTAGCAGATTTAGAGATTGCACACAGAAACTTCACTGCACTTGTATATAAAAGTACTGAAATTATTAGAGAATGACTGAATTTCTTCAAATTATATTCCTCAGAGCAGAGGTGAAAAAGCTATAGGTTATACCTGCAAAATACTGTAGGGACTAGGTCTAAATCTTCCCATTTAAATTAATATTTAGGAAAGCAAGAGGCACAGTAGATAGTGCAAATTCCTCAGTGAGAAGCAGAGCTCTAATAAGTACATTTAAGATAATTTGATAAGCATAAGAAAGAAGCAAAGGTTGTTCAACACCCTTCAAATAAATAAAAAAAAGGATTACTAGTAGATAGCTGTTTTCAAGAGGAAATTGATAAGTTCTTTCAAACCATTCTTGATTATCTGGGCTGCAGTTCCTACTTCATTCTACAGGCACCAACAACATAATGTACCAGTCTTCAAATCAATCCTTGGAGCAGTGATCTGTGAATCTGTCAACATATAAGTAGGCAGTGAAAGAACTTGTAAGAATGGGAGGAATGGAAGGCACTCACAAATATCCCTGTTGAAAAGCAGATGTTTTATATAAGGAAAATTACCAGCAGATGCCTAAATATCTCTTAAGAGAAATTTTCTAAGGTTTTGCAAAGTATCCCTTGTCACTGAGTTGTGGTGCCTAAGCTGGGTCTGTGAGATGCAATCAGCAATAGCCTGGTTAATCAAGCCATATACCAGAAGGCCTATTCAGAGACTGGGCTGCAGGAACAGCAATCCCTGAAAGACTTTTTAGGTAGAGATCTTTGTTTTTTATTTCTAATTTGACTGAGCTTTAAATTGCAGTAATACACCTCTTTTAATAAGTTTATGAATAGTTTTTTGTCAGATGTATGAATGACTGTGATATATCTGTGACCATTTTTAAGGGCTTGTTTACCCTTGCAGCCTGGCCTAAGGCTACGGCTTCCTTGTTGACTATCTGATCAGTCAGATTATTGCTGCTCACAGGCCCACTTAGTTATCACATCTTGGCTGATCAGGCACTTTCATTAAGTAGGTAAGGGTCTAATTTCCTCTTGAAAACATTACCTTTGTTCCATAGGATTTCTGATGTCTGCTGGTAATGGGTTGAGTAGTCATGATGTAAATGGTTAAAAACAAAAGCTGAAGAATGAGCACGTGGAACATTTGGGAATCTTTATTGTGGAAACGTCCCACCAGCCAGTGGCTTCTTTAGTCCAGCACAGAGAACAGCAATGGTGATGAGGAGTTTTACGAGATGGTTGAACTGAACACATTGGCTCCAGGCCAAGGCACTGATTACCTCAAACTTCCTCTCGTCTTCCACCATTCTTCTCTGTAATGGACTGAAGAAGCCACTGTCTAGTGAAATGTTTATGTAATAGATTCCAAAATGTTGTACAAGTGTCTCATTCTTGAAATCTTGTGCCACATACTTTGACACTGTTCTCTATTTGTGCATGTTACCTCTACCTCTCACTGATTTTTTCTACACCTCTCTCCATATCTTGCTATAGTAAATTGTTATAATAGTGTACAGATTGGGGGCCTGACCCTCAAATATTTTACCATGTATTATTTATATGATATACAGAGAGGTGTTCCTGGTAATTTAGACATTCTATCGATTCTTTCGGGGCAGTAAAGAGACTTGTTACGTTTGCAAGACCTGATAGCACTCCTACCTTAAAAGGAGCTGCCTATTACTGTATTTCAGCTGTGGAACGTTTAATTAAGGTGTCCATTTCGTATCTTTGCAATAGCAGGATGCCTGTAGTGAATGGCAAGTAGCCATTTTAGGCTGAGTGAGACTTTAAGTTGATAACATTTTTCCAAGTAATAAGGTTTTATCAAAAACCTTATTTAGAGGGAGATGGTTTCTAATTGCTGTGTGTCTGTTTGTATTTCATGCATGGTGTCCTTCAAGACTGCCATGTAAAATCTTCTAGTCTGTAGTTTACTAAAAGCATATGCATGTCAAAAATTATTACAGTATTGTATTAGCTGTCAATCCAGTAGTCCTGAGTTGGATTCTTTCTAAGAAAGTAATATTAGTTTTAAACCTTTTCACTGTTTGGACTTCCAAAATTAATACTGCTCAGTGTCCACTTATTTAATTTTTTCTGAAATGGTAGAAAATTTTTTCTGAAGGTAATGACACCAAAAGTATGAAATTTGATGGAAAACTTATGTAATTATGCTGGTGCAAAGTTAGCGGTCTGGGTGCAATTTACTCATCAGCACTTTTGCCCAATTTGAATCCCATTTTAAGCCAATTCCATTGCTCCGTTTGACTGAATTCTTAGCTATTTTGCTAGTATGACTTCTGTTCTATCAATTGAGCACAAGAAACTCCCCATTCATCTATTACAACGACCCTAAAAAGTGCACAGAATTTGGTATTTTGGCCAATTTTACATAATATTAAAAATATTTTCCAATTAAAAATACTCCAAAATAAACAATGTAGATGTTCCTTGCACTAAAACACTTCCTCTGCTCACTAATCACATCCCAGACCTTTCCTGTATTGCACTTGCCTTCCAGTTTGAATTTATAATTACACAAAAAATAAAAGATTTACCCTTGTTTCTCAGATAATAAAATATAACCAGGAATGATTGGTCATAGTTTATAGTGCCCTAGTACTAGGAAAGGATGGAGGGAGGGATAAAAGAGGTTTTGTGTGCAGGGTTATGTTAAGTAATGTTTGTCAGGAAACAGGACAAGTGTTTCCTGATGCAGGTCTTACTCATATGATGATCTGCTGCTGGAGCTTTTGGTCATCTATCCGAGGTCTTCTGCTGGCATACTGGTCCACCTCTTTAAAAATTTGGGTTATAAGTAGTAGTGTGTGCAAGGGGCTTGGACATATAGCAGGCATGTGTGAGCGTGCTAGGAGTAAGTGGAGATGAATGGTTTTTGGGACTTGATGAGCTGTTGCAGTGTGAGCAGGGTAATATTTTGTGAAGGGTTTTGGGGAAACCAGTTAACCAGACTTGAGTTCTGGAGGTGGGAAGTACAATGCCTGCACTTTAAAGGAGGGGTTTGGGATATTTGCTGTTTAGAGTGACATCTAAACTGTCATATTTGCACACCTCTTCAAGGACAGTGATAATGTGAATAACAGTGAAAGTTTTTTTTTTTTTTTTGGGTGGGGGGGGGTTAGCATGTTGACCTTTTCAGGGTTGGATTCCTTGATCTGAGAATTGCTCTCAGGGTTGAGGAATTAATAATAAAAAATCTTATGAAATGGTAGAGAATCTTTATCTGAAGGTAATTAAATCAATATTTACGCATCAGCGACTTTGCCCACTTTGAGTCCTATTTTAGGCCAATTCTATTGTCCCAGTCAACCAAACTCATAGCTATTTTGCTATTATTTCTTCCATTCTACCAATTGAGTACAAAAAACTGTCCATTTACCTATTTCAGCTACCCAATAAAGTGATCAGAAATTGGTAATTTGGCCAATTTCATACAAAATTGCCAGTTTACAAATAGGGTCTAGAATAAACAATGTAGACATTCTTGGCACTAAAAAAACATTTCCTCTGTTCATTAGTTATGTCTCCAGGCCTCTCTTGTATTATGCTTATTTCCATTTTGAGTTTTTATTCACACAAAAAATAGAAGATTTACTGTTATGCAGACCACTGAATTATTGTAATAATTGTATAAATAATGTCGGCACATTCCTGAACGTGTATTAGACCAACCAGTTGGACACATATTGGATGTATGATGTAATTTTTGTACTTTGGAATATCGGCAAAAATTGAACATTTCCACTACTTTGAGCTCAATTTCAAGCTACTTCCAGTCCTGAAACCAATCAAAATCATCTTTATTTGTGTAATATAAATCTTCCATTCTATCAAGTGAGACAAAGAAACCGAGACTACAACCATAAAAATGAAAATACACTGCAAAGTTGCTACTTTAAACCAAAAATACAGTCATAGTTTTTTCTCCATTATGCACTGCATGAGGCAGGATTTTTGTTCCATGGTGCACATATACTGTATAGACCCATTCTCTTATAACTAGGCAAAAAATTTACCATTCACAGGCTATCTGAGTGAGGTGAGCTCATCACATAGTTCTACGGCACCATCTAAGAGCTCCAAGGCATAGTACTACAGCACCAACCTCAAACTGGTTTAAAAAAAAAAAAAATGTGTGGGTAGTGTAGGGGCCTTACCCATCCTCAGAAAAATTGGCAAAAATCAAATATTTCCATTACATTAAACCCAATTTCAAGCTGCTACTTGTCCTGAAACCAAAATCATATTAGTAGTATGTCTTCCATTCTATCAAATGATACCAAGAAATAACAAATAAAATCATAATGAAACATAAGGTCAGTTTTGCTTTTCTCATCATGCACCGTGTGAGGCAGGATTTTTTTTATATCGTGTACACTTGGCACACAGATTCAGTCTCTCATATCTATGCGAAAATTTACTGCTTTTAACCTATCTGAGTGAGACGAGCTCATGATGTAGATCAACGTGAGGGACCCTGGCATCATTAACATAGATCTACATAACAGCCACTTAAGGCTTAATTTAGATTAAGGTAGTTTCAAGAGTACAACTAAATTCCTGATGACTTGCGGAATTTAACTCGATCATTAATATTGAACCAAATGAGAGTAGCAAGTTTTTAATTGTAATGATGTAGCACTTACTTTAGCAAGCCACGGATCTGGCAAAATACCACATGGGGGTGAAACATTGTCACAATAAAAACAAGCATGCCCTGCACCAGTGTCTTAATCACTGTATGCCTCTGAATCAGGTGACACTAGTTCCATGACTGGATTGACTTGTGATGCACTATGACTGTCCTTGCATTCAAAGACAAGCTGAGATAGAAGCAGAAACCAATTCACATGCACCAGGTATGTGATGGATATTTTAATTATAGCATATGGCTAGCTTGGAGGAGGGAGGAAGGTGAAAAGGAGAATGGGGGAGGGTGAAGAGAACGAGAGGTGGTGGTGGGAGGGTTGAAGTTTAATGCATTTGATAAAGAAAGAACAGATATATAAAATGCTATACTGCACTTAATAAGACTGTATGAGAATTGTCTTCTTACCCTGGATGTGAGACCAGTGGCTTAGTAATCCCTTGTTGGCATAATATACTGGCTGAAGGCATTTGCAGTACTTTACAGTACAAACAACATGCAATTAAACATTGAGTACAAAAGAAGGATAATTGGTTGAAACAGTGTGAGCAGGGTAATATTTTGTGAAGGGATTCAGGGAAACCAGTTAGCTGGACTTGAGTCCTGGAGTTTGGGAAGTACAATGCCTGCACTTGAAAAGAGGGGTTTGGAATACTGGATGTTTGGAGTGACACCTAAACTGTCATATCTGGGCATCTCTGCAAAGACAGTGATTGTGTGTGCATGATAGTGAAAATGTTGAGTGATGTCACGTGAAAGTTTTTCTTTGTCTTTTGGGTCACCCTGCCTCGGTGGTAGATGGCTGACGTGTCAAAAAAAAGATACATATATAATTATTTGTTCATTTTAGTTTTTATTTACTTATATTTTTTGTTTATTTATTTAACCTGCTGTAATACAAAAACCACCTATTGTTTACTTCCAGGGGTTGTCTAGTTGAGTTCTATTCACAAGTGTGTCAATTTTCATTTATTTTCTGCTTTGACTGACTTTATTGATCCTTTCTCTCATGAGTCTTAGCTGCAGCTACACACAAACTACTTTATCATCGTCAGTAATAGGTATCATAGTCATCACCTTATTCACATACTGTTCTCCAAATACATTTCATATTTTTCTCCACAAGAATAATATCCTTGCCCACATCCTTCTCCTACTTCTTTCAGAAAGTGCCTCAGAATCTACTTCGGTTAAAATAATGTACTGCAGCCTAGATCAGTGGCATCATTGTTCAACCAGGTTATTATAATTATGATGCTAATACGTATTGTTACATAAATTCTAATATGTCCTCTACATTCCAGTGAAAAAACTGTGTATCATACTGTTTCTTCATTATCCTGATTACCACTACAGTATAATCATCATTTCATAACCAGTCAAAGTATTCAATAAGCATTTTGTAGCTTAGTAATATTTGTATTATCCAGCACTATCCCAGCAGTATTGTGTGGCTTCATTAGTGCTATACCTCTATATCTGAACCTTTCCCAAGGAACTTATTCAAGTTCTCAGTTTCCACCTCCTCTACCAACACTACCAAAACCTGACCTAACATTTTTTCTTAATAAAGCTATTGCTATATAATTAATGTCACAGTCCATAAGCTGGATATATGTTAGTGAGGAGGGACATGTATGTTATATCACTAATGGAAAACTTCAAATAATTTGCACTTGTATGTGCATGGGCATTATCCAACACTAACAACCTTTAATTTTATTTATCTATACCCTACATGTTTGCTTAGTATTCTGTAACATCGTGACAACATTTTTATGAAACTTAACAGGAAAACATTTTTGGAAGTCATCAATTTTTTAAGATGTACAGGTAATAATTTTCAAGTAGGATGTTTAACCTTGTGGTTTTGCAGCCTTGTGACTTCTGTCAGTGTTGCACATCATACCTGATGTTCTGGCATAGTCTTGTGTCTGTTGGTTCAGATACTGCCTGCCAGATCTTTCTAATCCAGACCTGTCATGTCCATAGCCAAAAAAAAAAACACTGTAAAAATAATCCAAAGACTATATACAATGACTCCCAGAGCTCCAAGAATGACTGGAAATCTAAAAATGTCTTCACTGATTGATGGGAGGAAAAGAGGAGACAAAACATCCTGTATAAAATCAAGGAGGATAGTAGCAAATATATGATTTCTTAGTACCATGAACAGCAGTAATACAGCCTCTCCTCACTTAGCAACATACTCATTTACCAACGTCCCGGACATACGACGGGCTCTCTGATCAGTATTTATACCTAAATAATGTAGTATATTAGAGCTGATTTCCTCTAATCTGTTTATTTCAATATACAGTACACTATTGTATAAACATTTAAAAATATACCAGAAATGTTATAAATGGTGCAAAGGTAACATTAAAACAATATCAAAGATGGTTAACACAAACCCCCTACCGTTATAGTACGCTCCTCACTTAGCAACAGATTCATTTAACGATGTGGTCTTAGGAACGGAACTCTGTCATTAAGTGAGGAGAGGCTGTACTTATGAGGGCAGACTCCTTTACATGGTGAGATTACAATCTTCATTGCTGCCTTGGGCTGCACTGGCTGGAGCTTCCCATGCCAGGATAGCCATGGAGATCTGTTCAACTCTTTCCCATGTGTTTATGGCCCATCTGTAGGCAACATGTTTCACTGGTAAGTAGGTAAAGTTAAAAGGGAAGTTTCAGTGCTGGTCCTGTGGAATTAGTCTGCTAGTCATGCACCACTCCATCTCAGTCTGTGGTCAGTTGGGACCCTTGTAGGTTTAGTGCTTCATTTTTTATTATGTGGTCAGTTGGGTGCTGGTTTGCTCACTTGCTGTCAAAACTGTGTTCATGTGCTCTTTGGATTCAAAGTCTGTTTAGTAGACAGCAGTGCCATGAATTGCAAGTTTGAGTAGTGTTGGGTCTGTTAGGCAGTGCTTAGCCTGCTAGTGGTGTGTGGTGAATAACTGTACTTGGCTGGAGTTAAGCAGGCATCTGTAGGTGAACCTCCTTTTAGTTCTGTGGTTGCTTCCAGGCCCTCGAATGGTTACTGGTATATACCTCTACATTATTCCTCGAGATCATAACCCCCGTCCCCGTCTCTCCGGTTCTCCCTCCACTCAACTCACATTCTCCAGAAGAAGTCCTCTCACTGGGTCACTTTCATTAGAGTTTTAACTTGCCTTTTCAAACATGGATGTAATTTTCATGCTAGCCAAAACTGATACCAAAACTGCCTTCACACTTCTGTCATTAGTTGATCATGAGATCATTCTGCAATCAAGTTTTCATTATCTGTTATCTGAATGGAGGCTCTCTCCAAGCTCCTAGTGGTAACTGGCACATTATTATCATTATCTGTCTGCAACTGAATTCACTCTGTGCGAAAGTTGTCCTTCCTCAGTCTGCCTCTCACACCGTCCCTAGAGAAGTGTGTGGTAAAGATCCATAGTCAGCTCAAGCGTAGAGACCTGTAGGTCTCCGGAGTGGTGTCCCGTGTCTGTCCTGCCTGTGACTGCTGTCACTATCTGAGCACTTGCAAATCATGTTAGATTGCCACTCCTTCCTACTAATGGCAGCTACTGAGTTGCAATTTACTCAATAGCAATGCAAATATTGCAGCAGCTTGGCCACCAAGTAAAGTGCTTGTTACTGTTTGACCTGTTAATGCCTTGTCTCATCACAAAATACCACTTTTACTAAATGTCATCTTAACTTTTTACTTTTTCTAAGTGTGTACATTTTGTGATTTATACCAGTTATGTTATTGTGACTTGTATATCCCAGTTCCTTATAAGTCAGTGGACCACAATGATCACTCCAGTGATTGCTCTTTCCCTTGCTGAAGTGATTCTTACACAGTATTTCTATTAATGCCCTGGTTTTAAGTGTCAGTGCGAGGTTTGCTGTCTTCAAGAGAACAGCATATACCTTTGACAAGTTTCAAGAGTTTATATTCCCGGTGCCTGGCCATGAGCCAGGCTTTTCTGGTGCTAGCCTGGTTAACCAGGCTGCTGCTACTGGAGGCCCACTGCCCCACATATCTATCACAGCCTGGTTGATCTGGCATGTCATGTGATCAGGCACAAACTTGTATGAACTGCATGTTAGGGAATTGTGTATGAATTAGATACTCCATAGCAGACTTTTGTGTATGTGATTCATATCTTTTAAGGCTTTCACTTCCTATTTGCATTTACTCTTACATGAAAATACTTGGCTTTGTTTTTATAAGTGGGTGTGGTTGGTTGAGAGATGTACATGCCTAGCATTGTTCAATATGCATACCACAGTACTTCATTATTCGTAAGTTTTAAAAGGAAGGTCACTTTTTATTTGCTCTATATTCCTACATATTCGGTCTTGGCTTTCATAAGGGAGGCTCTGCCTTCCTGTGCCCTACCATGCAACAGTGTCAAGGTACAGTTCCCAATTTTCTCATTTGTAGGTTGTGATTATCAAACAAATACTTTGTTATGTAGATTTTTTTATAGCATCCAATTTTCAGGATTGGTGCACAGCCTCTAAATTGAAAACTAAGTTTAAGAGTTAATTCACATTTTGGTCAGTGGCTCAATAGTAATATATTATAGAAAAATGCTCTCTGAAGCATAAAATGTTTATAGATATATCAGACCATTATTTAGCTATAGCTACAGTGAGAGTTAGAGGTAGATGGGATTCAAAGAGATTGGCATCAGCAAGTAAGAGAGAGGTAAAAGTTTATAAACTGAGGGAGGAGGTAGTTGGGGTAAGATATAAAGCTACTATTGGGAGAAAGATGGGCTAGTGAGAGTATAGGTAGTGAGGTTGAAGAAGTATGGGGTAGTAATTATTTATGAATGCAGTGTTAATGTGTGTGCAACAAGTTTGTGGATATAAGAGGCTGGGTGCGAGAGGGAGAAGCAGTTGGTGGAATGATGAGGTAAAGAGTGGTAAGCAAGAAAAAATTAGGATATGAGAGGTTTTTACAATGCATAAGTAATATAAGGAGGGTGGAGTATGTGGAGAGTATAAAGAGAGGATAAGAGAATGGGGAGGGGGGGAGCAAATGAGAGAGTGGGTGAGGTGGTGTCAAACAAATTTTGCTGAGAATAAGACAAAGTTTTGGAGTGAGATTAACAGATTGAGAAAGCTTAGAGAATGAATGGATTTGAGAGTTAATAACAGAAGAGGTGTTATTAGATCCTGAAGTGGAGGTATTGGGAAGATGGCAGGAATATTTTGAGGAACAGGTAAAGATTGACAAAAAATGGAAGCAGTGATTTCCTGCATTGGCCAGGGAGATATAGGATCTTCAGGAGTGAGGAAGAGCCAGATGTGATAGTGGACATATGTGAGGCAATGGGTAAAATGAAAAGGGATAAAGCATTTGTGATTGATGGGATCAAGACAAAAATGTTAAAAACAGGTTAGATATAGTTTTGAAGTGGCTGGTACTTTTGGTCAATAGATGTATGAAAGAGGGAAAGGTTCCTAGGGATTGGCAGAGAGCATGCATAGTTCCTTTGTATAAAGGAAAAAGTGATAAAAGAGAGTGTTAACAATTATAGGGGAATAAGCCTATTGAGTGTACCTGGTAACTAGTATGGTAGAATTATTATTGAAAGAATTAATTGTAAGACAGAAGGCAGGATTGCTGGTGAACAAGGAGATATTAGGAAGGGTAGGGGATATGTAGACTAAGTGTTTACAGTGAAGCATACAAGTGAATAATACTTAAAGGTAAGGAAGTTTTCATTGCATTCATGGATTTAGAAGAAGCATATGATTGGGTGGATAGGAGGGCAATGTGGCAGATGTTGCAAGTACAGTGGACCCCCGGTTTGCGATATTAATCCGTTCCTGAGAGCTCATCGTAAACCAAAATTATCGAAAAGCGAGTCAATTTTCCCCATAAGAAATAATGGAAATCAAATTAATCCGTGCAAGACACCCAAAAGTATGAAAAAAAAATTTTTACCACATGAAATATTAAGTTTAATGCACACAAACTGAAGAAGACATGCACAGTTTGTAGTACTCTACTAACAATAGAATACATGACACTTACCTTTAATGAAGATCTGGTGATGATTGATGGGATGGGAGGAGGGAGAGTGTCGAACTTATTGTTTAGAAGGGGAATCCCCTTCCATTAGGACTTGAGGTAGCAAGTCCTTTTCCGGGGTTACTTCCCTTCTTCTTTTAATGCCACTAGGACCAGCTTGAGAGTCACTGGACCTCTGTCGCATAACAAATCTGTCCATAGAGCTCCGTACTTCCCGTTCCTTTACGATTTGTCTGAAATGGGGCCACAACATTGTCATTGTAATAGTCACCAGCACGGCTTGCAATAGCTGTGTTAGGGTGATTTTCATCCATAAAGGTTTGCAGTTCAACCCACTGTGCACAGATTTCCTTAATTTTTGAAGTAGGCACAATTGATTCCACAACTGGCATAGGCTTCACAGGGTTAGCCCCAAACCCTTCAAAATCTTTCTTAATTTCCATACTAATTCTCACCCTTTTTACCACAGGGTTGGCACTAGAAGCTTTCTTGGGGCCCATGGTGACTTATTTTGCAGAAACAAGCACCAAAAACACTGTGATAATATGGAATGTACCGAATGTATCCTTAGATGCGAGCACACTGGCTGGCTTATAAACACTGGCACGCACGGGGCAGTTCAGGCCACACGTGGACACGTCTCGGACGAATCGTGTATGGCGGGTTTTTTAACGGGAACTGAGGCAAATTTTTTGCGTTAAAATGTATCGAATACCGGATTTATCGGATACCGATGCCATCGCAAACCGGGGGTCCACTGTATATAGAATAGGTGGTAGGTTACTGAAAGTAATCTTCTACCAGGTTAGGGTATGTAGGAGAGGAGATTTTTTCCATTAAAGGTAGGCTTTAGATGAGTGTGTGATGTCACCATGGTTGTTTCAACATATTTATAGATGGGGTTATAGATAAGTGAATGAATGCTAGGGTGTTGGGGAGAGGTGTGGGATTACAATATCTAATACACAGTGGGAGTTGTCACAGTTGCTTTTTGCCAATGACACTGTTTTGGGAGATTCTGAAGAGAAGTTGCAAAGGTTGGTGGGCAAATTTAGAAGGGTATGTAAAAGAAAGAAATTAAAAGTGAACACAGAGAAGAGCAAGGTGATGAGGGGTGACAAACAATTTAGGTCATGGAAGACTGGATATCAGATTGGAGGGAAGAAGTATGGAGGAACTGAATATGTGGACTTGTCAGCAGCTGGGTCTATGAAAGATAAAGTGAACCATAGAATTACGAGGGGGAATAAAAGGTGGGTGGTGCATTTAGGCATCTGTGGAGACAATGTTAGCCATGGTGGCAAAAAGGAAAATGTGTGAGAGTACAATGGTACCAACACACTAATATGGGTGTGTAGCATGGGTTGAGGATGCTGGAGGTAGTGGAAGTGTCGTGTCTGAGGACAATATGTTGTGTGAATATTATGCAGAGAATTCATAGCTAAGAGATTAGGAGGAGATGCAGGGTTACTGGAAGTATTATCCAGAGGTCTGAGGAGGGGTTGTTGATGTGGTTTGGACATTTAGAAAGGTTGGAGCAAAATAGGATGACTTGGAGGGTGTATAAATTTTGTAGTGGAGGGAAGATAGAGTTGGGGTTGCCCTAGGAAAAGTTTGAGGGAGGGGGCAAAAGGAGGTGTGCACGAGGGGCTTGGACATCCAGCAGGCATGTGTGAGTGTGCTAGGAGTGAGTGGAGGCAAATGCTTTTTGAACTTAATGAACTGTTGGAGTGTGAGCAAGGTAACATTTTGTGAAGAGATTCAAGGAAACTTGTTAGTTGGACTCGTGTCTGTGAGTTGAGAAGTACAGTGCCATCATTCTGAAGGAGGGGTTGGTATATTTACAGTTTGGAGGGGCATTTAAACTTTAATATCTGCATGCCTCTGGCAAGACAGTGACAAGGTGAATGATGGTGACAGTGTTTCTCATTTTTCAGGTCACCCTACCAAGGTGGAAGACATCTGGTGTTTTAAAAAGAAACTATTCATGATTTTTAGTTTTGTGAGACCTCTTGGAACATAGCCTGCAGCTAATTTATAGGGATGACTGTATGACACAGTTTTTAGATACATTTGCTTTAATAACTTTATCTTTATGCAATCATTTTTCCCACAGCATTTCTGCTCCTGCTGCTGTGGTGGAGGCAAAGACTTGTATGTCCTTGCTCTCCACAAAAATCCATTGCATCAGTTCATCTCTGATTTCTGTGTTGGTTTGCAAAACATTTAAAGAAGTCCTCCCACTTGTTTCCTGTCTCTGGTTTTGCATATCCTACTACTGTTCCTTCATTACTATTGTACTGTGTGTCAGCTTCAGTCTTCTCTGCAAATGTGGTCTATCATGTCTTGAAGACTGAAATAAAAGATAATATAGCTGCTTCAGTGAAGGTCTGTTGCCCTCTCACAGACCTGTGAGGTCTCAAAAGCAGACTTCTGTCTCAAAAAAAACTGAAATTGTCACTTTGCAGTCTCCTTTGCTGTTGTCTCATAGTGTTTTGTCTTCCTCTGTGCAGTAATCTTTAAAGACGTCCTTGACACAAACCTTAATTACCAAGTTGCAACTCAAAGAAATCTTCAAAGTGAGGAGCTATTAAGTAAGTTTAATCTGAATGATAAGGATAGTGACCATGACAAAATCTGTAAGGAACTATGCCACACACTTTCAACTCCAAACAATTGTTTAGAAAACATGAATACACTGCAAGAACATGCCATGTGTTTAAAGCACATTTCACTTTGAGAGAGCAAACACAAGAGAAAGCAGACAATGGCAAGTGTCACTGAACTGCTCTATTGACTTAAAGAAATATTAAACTTAAATAATTAAGAGTAAAAAATATGACATTTTAATGAGATAAAGGAAATTTAAAGGGAGCAAAATGTCAGAAATGAAAGAAGAACTTTAATGTTTTTTTCTTTTATGCAGAATGTAAATAAAAGCCTCAACATTTTTGACCCCTTACTTAGAGGAGGTATATATACTAAGGAAATCAAAGAGTAAAATCTTGAAAAAGAATATTAACCCTTTCAGGGTACAGAGGCCAAATTTCAAAGTGTGCACCAGGGTCCAAGAATTTTCAAAAAATAATTTTGTTATTTTTTCTTACGAAATGGTAGAGAATCTTTTTCTGGAGGTAATAAAACAAAAAGTACGAAATTTGATGGAAAATTGACGAAATTATACTCTCGCGAATTTTGATGTGTCAGCGATATTTACACATCGGCGATTTTGCCGACTTTGACTCCCATTTTAGGCCAATGACATTATTCCAGTCGACCAAATTGTTAACTACATGTATTTTACTAGTATTACTTCTATTCTATCGATTGAACACATGAAATCTCCATGTCAACTGTTTCAACTACAAAATAAAGTAATTGGAAATTGGTAATTTGGCCAATTTGATGCAAAGTTCAAAAGATTCCAATTTCAAATTAGGGTCCAGAATAAACAATACAGGCATTCCTGGCACTAAAGTAACATTTCCTCTGTTCGTTAGTTCTGTTTTCAGGCTTTACAAATGAATTCCATTTTGATTTTTTATTCGCATAATGAATTTTTATTCAAGCCAAAAAATAGAATATTTACTGTTATGAAATATTGTAATAATTGAATAAATAATATCACCACATTTGTGAACGTATATTAGACCCACCAGCTGGCGTGTATTAGACGTGTGAGGTCATTTGTTTACTCTTGAACATCGGCAAAAATTGAACATTTCGGCTACTTTGAGCTCTGTTTCAAGCCATTTTCAGTACTAAAACCAATCAAAATCATCTCTATTTCTGTAATATATCTTCTATTCTATCAAATGAGACCAAGAAATCACAAATACAACTATAAAAACATAAGAAAAAACACTGCAAAGTCGCTGTTTTAATCGAAAATTATGGTCTCAGTTTTCTTTCTCTCATTATGTAATGTGTGCTGCAGGATTTGTTTTATGTGGTGCACATATACCAGATAGATGTATTCTCTCATATCTAGGCCCAAATTTACCATTCACAGCTTATCAGAGTGATCTGAGCTCATGGCGAAGATCTACGGTTTGGACCCTCAATGTAAAGCCGTAGATCTACGGCACGGACCCTGAAAGGGTTAATACATTTTTAGCAGTCCTGATAATATAGGAATAGAATATACAGGAGCCATTTATTCTCTACAAATTGTATAATGAGTATTATACAAATCCTAGAATCCAACATTTCGTGATCCATTGTCTCATTTATCAATAAGTATCCCAACTACACTTCAAATGCCTTCAGTGTCTTGATGTGCTTGCTTTGTCTGCCTCCCTCGCTGACTTTCATTATGACTTCATAAATGACACCAATATGCTGCATCAACTGTGCCCTTCCTTACTTTCTGCCTATGTCCTTCCCTCAGCATTATGTCTTTCCTTACAGGTTTAGCACTTTCCATGAATATAATAATCAGCATACTCTGGAGAAAGACTATATTGTGGTTGATATTGCAGAGAACCTAAAATTTGACTGACACCGAGTGCCAGAAATAGAAATACATCCCAAGAACCTACAAACATTGTTGCATTGACAACAGCTCTTGCTAAGCTGATCATATTTCATAAAAAGAATCAGAGAAGTATACTTATTATTTCCATTTGTGCATTATTACATATGAAATTAATTTTTTATTCATATGTCTGTGTTACGACTTGCACACACTAGCTGCCAATTGGAAATACCTATTTACAGTGTGGTCATAAGAATAATGCAGCAAATAACCTGATTCTGCAAATACCAGATAGTATTTACTACGTACTGGGAGTCCCCAAATTTTATTGTAATGCACAAGGCTGATGCATATTATGCCTTTATTTAATTTTATGAACCATGATATGCTCATGCTTTACTCTGCCATATAGTACATAATTGCTCCCAGCGCTCAATGATATGAGCTTCGGGTGTGCATCAGAGAGCCTGTTTGTTTGGCTCTCGGTCTGTTTTGCTGTCTGCCATCTGCCTGTGACTTCTTGCACCACTGCCTGCTCCGGGACTCTTCTGCTCGGTATTGTTTCTGCTATTTCTTACTAAAATCCTTTAAATGTGTCTTATGAAAAGAAGTCTATTGCAGGTGATGATTCAGGCACGAAGAAGTAATTAAAGCAATAATGCTGAATGTGAAATTAGACCTTATTAGATGTTGTGAAGGTGGTGAGGGGCCTGCACAGATTTGGCGCTCTTTCTCCTTAGCACCACCGAAGGTAAGAGATGTTTGCAGAGATTCTGATAAAAAAATGCCAGAACTGCTTTCTTGTCTGCAATGCAAAACAAATTGATAAGTTCATCAAAGTGGAGAAATTTGAAAAGAGCAAGCCATTTGCTCCATCTGTATACCCTGATTAATTCACAGACTTTCCATCAAGACTGCTAACTTAAGTATGAGATGGATAGTTTTCATCTTAGGTAAGGTTAAGATAGGTTAGTATGACTTTTCTTGAACAACAGTTTACCTAGGTTCACTTGTAACATCTTCGTAATTTATAACACTGAATCTACAGAAAACATGCTCCGTGTGCATTGCTTCATTTTATAGGCATGTTTTCATGACCAGTTTTTAGTAAGTGTACCTATTTGTAGCTGCAGGAGAAAACCTGTCTTTTCATTTCCCATGTATTTAGTTTATCACAATTTAAATTTCCAGTGGTTATAGCACTTACTACCCCCACTTGTAACCCATTCAGTTTTTTTTACCACTGTTAACAATGGGTTACACTATTGTTTTAACATGTATTCACTAGTTTATAGCTATGAACTCTTGATCTTATCTGTAGAAGGGTATATGTATTGAGGGGTTTGTATCTCATGGTGTATATATCCTGAACATTTATTTTAGTTTTTAGGATTCAAGTATCCTTCACTAGTGGAGTATGGGCAACCTGTGCCTTTATGACTGGTGTAGTTGATAGGCTTTAAACTTAATATTGTAAACTATATTGATAGTTAAGAAATTTCTTTTCCATTCTTTAATGTTCTATTATAATCTTTTATATGGTTATCATATCTCCTTTTCTATTAGCTAATGCTTTCAGACTTACTTGGCAACTAGAATTTATAGCTTTGGAAGCCATTTTGTAGTACATTTTTGGATTTTTTCTAACAAGCTTGCATTATTTTTAGTGTGGACACCATACCATCATTGCATATTCTAACTTTGGTCTAACATTTATGAAAACTTTTCTTTTTAGCATTTTCCTGTCAATATAAGTAATATCTATTTTAATATGATCAGTGCTATATAAGTTTCTAATGATTTTTTAAATTTTATCTTTTGGTGTGAATCCAGGTTTACTTTTAAGTCTCAGTCTGATTTCTTCAATATTTCATCATGCAATCTATAAGCTTCATGTGGCCTGTTTGACTTTTCTCTCATTACCATTATATGGCACTTGTCAGCATTAAATTTCATAATCTATCTTCACTCAATTTATCAAAGTTTTCTTGTAGGGATTTAGGAATTTATTACTTTTCCTATTTACATCCATAAACATGTATATACTATGTATTCCTTCTGGCAAGTCATGTACTGCATATATTGAATAAGAAACATTACCTTGTCATATATCACTCAGTTGACATTTTCCTCTCACAAAGACAGTCCCTCAACTACTGTAATAGTTTAGCTTTTACTTCTCTTAACCCTTTGAGGGTCGACAGGCCCTCTCCGAAACTCGTTCTCAGGGTCGGCCAAATTTAAAAAAAAAAAAAAAATTTTCTCTTATGAAAAGATAGAGAATCTTTTCCCGATCATAAGGACACCAAAAGTTTGAAATTTGATGGAAAACTTACGGAATTATGCTCTCGCGAAATTAGCGGTCTCGGGGATATTTACGCATCGGCGATTTTGCCCACTTTGAGCCCCATTTTCGGCCAATTCCACTGTACTAGTCGACAAAAAACATGAATATTTCGCTAGAACTCCATTTTTTCTATCGAATGGGTGCAAGAAACCACCCATTTATGAAATTCAACTATCCAGTACAGTGGTCAGAATTTAGCAATTTTGCCAATTTCATACAAATTTCAAAAGATGCCAATTTCCGAATAGGGTCCAGAATAAACAAGAAAGACATTCCTGGCACTAAAATGACATTTCCTCTGGTCATTAGTCACGTCTCAAGGCCCCTCTTATATTCTTTTGCTTTCCACTTTGAATTTTTATTCTCACAAAAAATATAAGATTTACTGTTATGCAGACTACTGCATTAGTGTAAAAAATGGTATAAATATTATTGGCGCACTTGTGAAAGAATATTAGACTCACCAGTTGACGTGTATTGGACCATTGGCACGATTTGTTTACTTTTGAAATTTGGTAAAAATCGAACATTTCTGCTACTTTGAGCTCAATTTCAAGGTATCTTTCATTGTAAAACCAGTCAAAATCATCTCAATTTCTGTAATATGTCTTTGATTCTATAAAATGAGACCAAGAAAACTAGAATACAACAATAAATACCATACGAAAATACAGTGCAAAGTCGCTGTTTTATTCCAAAAAAACGGTCAAAGTTTTTTTTTTCTCATTATGCACTGTGTGCTGCAGGATTTTTTTTAGACTGTGCACACTGACCACATAGACCCATTCTTTCATATGAAGGCCTACGAGCTTTCTCCCACTAGATTTGAGGGCGCTAGAATTTAGGCGTACTAGTACGTCAAAAACCCTGGGTCGTAAGCCGTACTAGTACGTCCAAAACCCTCAAAGGGTTAAGGTTTGTAGTTTTCAGATTAGTCTTTCAAGTAAAACTATACTGAAAACATTCTTAAAATATAAATATTGTGAGTGTAAGCTTCCCACTTACTATACAGTGGACCCCCGCATACCGCACGCATCGCATACCGTACAATCCGCATACCGCTCGCTTTTTTCGCAAAAATTTTGCCTCGCATACCGCCCAAAAACCCGCTCACCGCTCTTCGTCCGAGACGCGTCCAGTGTGCGGCCTGAGCCATGCTCACATGTTCCGCCGGTGGCATTGTTTACCAGCCAGCCTCCGCGGTAACATCCAAGCATACAATCGGAACATTTCGTATTATTACAGTGTTTTTGGTGATTTTTTCTGGAAAATAAGTGACCATGGGCCCCAAGAAAGCTTCTAGTGCCAACCCTACAGCAATAAGGGTGAGAATTACCATAGAGATGAAGAAAAAGATCATTGATAAGTATGAAAGTGGAGTGCGTGTCTCCGAGCTGGCCAAGTTGTATAATAAACCCCAATCAACCATCGCTACTATTGGTGGTACAGCTGCTGCTGCTGTTGTACCACTGTCAGCTGCTGCTGCACTGTCAGCTGCTGCTGCTGTTGTACCACCGTCAGCTGCTGCTGCTGCTGTAGTACCGTCTGCTGCTGCTGTAGCATCGTCTGCTGCTGCTGTAGCATCGTCTGCTGCTGCTGTAGCATCGTCTGCTGCTGCTGTAGCATCGTCTGCTGCTGCTGTAGCATCGTCTGCTGCTGCTGTAGCATCGTCTGCTGCTGCTGTAGCATCGTCTGCTGCTGCTGTAGCATCGTCTGCTGCTGCTGTAGCATCGTCTGTTGCTGCTGTAGCATCGTCTGTTGCTGCTGTAGCACCGTTGTTGGTGTGGCTTATTGAGAATACCAAGAAACAATTAACCCCAGAGGATTTGCCACCCAGGATAACCCAAAAAAGTCAGTGTCATCGAAGACTGTAACTTATTTCCATTGGGGTCCTTAATCTTGTCTCCCAGGATGCAACCCACACCAGTCGACTAACACCCAGGTGAACAGGGAAAAATGCCTGGAACTAGTGCTCATATTGGTGAATTTAAAGCCAGCAAAGGTTGGTTTGAGAGATTTAAGAATCGTAGTGGCATACACAGTGTGATAAGGCCTGTTCTGGAAGAAAATGCCAAATAGGACCTACAGTACTCAGGAGGAAAAGGCACTCCCAGGACACAGTGTCTCATCAGTCATTGCTGCATCTTCAATAAAGGTAAGTGTCATTTATTCTTCATTTAGTAGAGTAGTACATGCACAATATATATTGTGCATGTACTACTCTACTATTGTGCATGTGCTTTTTGTGTAGGAAAATGTATATTTCATGTGGTAAAAATTTTTTTTTCATACTTTTGGGTGTCTTGCACGGATTAATTTGATTTCCATTATTTCTTATGGGGAAAATTCATTCGCATACCGAGCATTTCGCATAACAATCAGCCCTCTTGCACGGATTAAAGTCGCTATGCGGGGGTCCACTGTACTTCCTTTGTGCATAATTTGTGTGACTGTCTTATTACCTTAACATATTTGATATACAGTGGAACCTCAAAAATCGAGCTGCTCCCAACACAACCAATAATGTAAGTGTGTTTTTGTAAGTGCTTTTATAAGTGTATTTTTAAGGGTCTGAAATGGACTAATCTAATTTACATTATTCCTGATGGGAATAAATTCATTCGGTAAAGGCACTCGAACAGACTTCTGGACTGCAGAAAGTTCGATATTTGAGGTTCCACTGTACTGTACAAGAATTTAGTGATTAAAATTTAACTGTTTGCTATATAGTATATGTTTGCTCTTCAGGCCTTTTATTCATTTTTCTCTAGTGACTTTTTAGTATTTTTACAAGACTTGTCAGTGAAACAGACCTCTAGTTTATTTTCTTTCGACTACCTTGTAATGAAAAATCCCAACTGTTACCAAGAATGTGTAGCTTAGTTCTGCGCATTCTTTTCATACCTGTGGTGCTAACTCGATTGATTTTATTGCTTTGTATTGTCAAAATTCATTAGTAGGTTCTTGAGCTTACCTTTGGATATTTCAGTGT
Organism: Cherax quadricarinatus; assembly: GCF_038502225.1. Lineage (NCBI taxonomy): Eukaryota > Metazoa > Arthropoda > Malacostraca > Decapoda > Parastacidae > Cherax > Cherax quadricarinatus. The sequence continues at coordinate 59,165,380 of NC_091296.1, forward strand.
TGCTAATTTCAATTGACAATTTCATTGTACAGTGCCTGCACTCTGAAGGAGGGGTGTTAATGTTGCAGTTTAAAAACTGTAGTGTAAAGCACCCTTCTGGCAAGACAGTGATGGAGTGAATGATGGTGAAAGTTTTTCTTTTTCGGGCCTTGGTGGGAATCGGCCAGTGTGATAATAAAAAATAAAATAATAATTTCATTGCTCTACATTTAAAGTGTAAACACACTGAAACTTACTAAGCAGCTCTCATATTTCTTCCTCTAATTTGGTGATTTTGTTGTTGTTCTTCATTCTTTGTACAGTATGGTACAGTATTTTCTTTCACAGTTAGTTTGGTTTTATATATTTGAATATCAAATATGGTTCCCATTTTGTTCTTATTGCTTGTATTTTATTTGTTTTGGTTTGGTTCTCTCCTGTTTGTTTCATTGTGAGACACTATTTACTAGGAGGGTTAGGCCTATTATGCTGTAGGAAAGTGTTCTCCCCTGCACACTTAATTCTTTATGTTTGTGGTAGTGTGTAGCCAAGGTGTTTTACTGAGTGTTATCTTTGCAGTTGAAACTGCCCTCCCATTTCCCAGGTGCTGTATGACCCCTATGGGTTTAGCTCTCCCCATGAATGTATTAATAATAATAAATTTATTACTTTAAGGTTTTGGGTTAAAGGTTATTTCATGTATTTTTTGTTTCATCTATAAGCTCTGGGAGCCTTCATGGGTGCCTTGATGTCAGAGGACTTGATCCAAGGAATTGGAGATACTCTCCTCTTTTCTAGATCAAACATGGTTACTTTTTCTTCCCAAGGCATTATATGACCCACATAGGTTTAGCACTTACCAGTGAATATATTAACATTTTTCGTCAGTATTCTAATACAAGAGATGTTACCAATAAAGCTCTGCTTCAAGAGTGATCTTAACATATTCCTCAATAGTAGTTCCTGAACAGCTAGGCAGTGGTGCCTAGGCAGTGGTGTGAGCACCAACAGTCTAATTGATCAGGATGTTAACCAAGAGGCCTAGTCCCAGACTAGGCAGAGGGAATGATGATCCCCAGAACCATCAGTATGGAAACAACATGCAAGGGAAAATAAGAGGAAACCTCATACAGTATAAGAAACCATACTGGTTTAACATATTCTAAATGATTAGCATTTCTATGGAGATGGAATACACTTAATACTGCAGATAAATGTTTAATAATATATATTTTATGAAGGTACAGTAAATACAAGTGGCAGAAAACTTTAAAGAAAACTTTTTTGTGTATGTGGTATATAATTAGACATGTAATTGGGTTAAGAAAGTAAAATCAGACTTAGAATTTTTAATTATAAGTGAACTCTCAGTTTAACAGACTAAGAGAAGGGATGGTGTGTGTGTGTGTGTTAACCCATAAAATGTCCAAACGTAGATCTACGTTCACTCACGTAGCGCATTTGAAGGCATGTAAAATAAAACTTAGATCTATGTTCGGAGCACTGCGCGAGTGAACACAGATCTTCATTTGGAAAGTTTAAGGGTTAAATCAGAATTATGAGAAATTTTCTTCCAGGATCGTAACTGTAGTGGGCAATTTTCACACTTAATGGACCAAATCTGTTGAATGCAAATATGAATTTACCATCCTTTAAATCTAGAATTGTTTGTAAAAATAATGGACACTTTTGACTTAATGGGCAACTTCATTAAATCCAAAATGAATTTACCCAGTGTACTGTAAGAATAATGGACAATTCATGATTTATTAGACTTTGTCTGTTACTTCCAAATATTCAGCAACAGGTTTTGTTTATTAAATCTGAAATCCATTAATCCTGAGTCTTTTAAATTGAGGTTTTTATTTTTTTATAATTTATATTACAGAATATAAACAAAATATGTATAAAGACCAGAATTTGATTTACAAATGTTTTGAGGTATAAAATGTGCAAAATTAACCTGAAATTAGAAGTGTTTACAGATTTTTATGAAGAAATATTGTAACATGAGGACCTCTCAAGGAAGGGGCCTGATTGCTACCCATACCCTTCTTGGTGCTGTATGACATCTACAGGTTTAGCCCCCTCCCCCCATTAATATTAAGTGATAATGTATTGCTAAGGATTGCATAATTTTATGACTTGAATTTGAGAAATGCTGATGTTTAGCATGCATAACCAATGATTTCAATTTGACCTTTAAAGGGGTATGCCATAATGCTGGTGAAAAGCATTAGATCCATGGAATTTGGGCCAACCTAATTATTTCCCATTCTCCAAGCACTGTATGACCCCTAAGGGTTTAGTGCTTTTCCATGAATATGATAACATTACTTCCCAAACTTACTTTATTCAATATTCTTTGTCAACAAATATGATATTCAGGATGATTTATTTAAAATAAAATATTTTCTGATCTTGCATGACTAATATTCATGCAGTGATCTTTGCCTTGTTTAAATGTAGTAGGCTGCTCTATATTTTTAACTATTCATTTGTATAGAATTTATTCTTGAGTTCCTTGCCACACAATGAATAGCAAAGAAGTGTTTCTTTTATTATTCCTGAGTATTCTGTTACAGCTTTTTAAGTGTGTGGATAATGTAATACTGTAGTTTGTGTGTTCAACTTGAGTTGTGGGTCTGAGTATGAGATGATTCTTGGGCTGTGTTTTGTTCTGTTATTATGAGTTGTGTGGATCTCTGAACACATGTACTGTAAGCCAGATATTGGCAAATTACTCTGGTGTGAGCCTAAGATTTTACCTTCATCCTTTCTTTCCTTATGAATATCATTTACCATAGTTAAGTAGGTAATTGTTTTGTTTCCAGCTTTTTTTTTAGCAGGAATTTTAGTGACACTAAAATGAATATTGTTTAAGTTCTTAATTGACTTTGTTTAGGACTAGTGGGTCTGGGTTTGAGGTGACAAATGTGATGTCATCTGAAAAAAGTTCTGATCTGAATTTGGTGAGAGGCATTTTTTAAGTTAATGATATAAAGGAATAGCGGCGGGTCTATGATGGTGCTCTGAGGTATAGTACATCAATAATTATATGTCCATCTATAATGTATTTAAAAGTTATCCCTAAGTATGTCAGTATTTATATGATTCATTGGTAATAATGCTTACAGTCTTAAGTTTTATCACCAGCTTCTTTAAGATTGTTATAAGATGTATATTCTTAATAGGACATATCTTTACTTATCCCATTTTCATGACATGGCATTGTCATTAAATTACATAACCCATTTATCAGTTCATTTACCTATAATATTTTTGTAAAGTTTTATGTCTTATTCTGATTTTTCTGTATGATATTAGATTTTTGCATCATCTGCAAATATAATCATATAATATGGTCCCCAGGCAGGATTTTTTTTTTTTCATTCAGTAGATCCTCTCACAGCATACTAGTTACATTTCTGAAAACTGGCACCTTATGAAAAAAGCATTATGGGAAATAAAAACCAAATGGTAAAAACTGGGTTATGTCCTAACCACCTCCAAATTTACCAAACAAGGTTTTTAATACTATTCTAGGTTAAAACAAATTCTACAATTTATCTTGCCATACATTTTAACTGTTCCTTAATAACATGGAAGTGTATGGAGAAGGTTGATGCAACCCTAACTGCACTGAGGTGGATAGCTGTAGCTCTTGAGTCAATGTGGATTCAAGGTGTTAGTAGTTAACTGAAGTGATCAACTATTCTGTAATGCTTCTTTGGTCTTGTATCCTGTAGTACTCTGTATACAGCTGGTAAGGCATCAGTTGCTCCAGACCTTGCTTCAAAGCAGTACTTCTAGATGTGTCAGTGTTCTTTCCAGAAAAAAAGTCTGCAAACTTATTGATGACATGGAAGCGCTTACAATATCGTTGCCATGTAAACTGTTTAATGTCCAGGTGGTTCTTCCTCATCCTATTCTTTTCATCTGCCCCTCTCTTTCCTGGGAATTTAGCTCCTCCAGTAATTCCTCTGCAGTTGTTTCATTGTTATCCTCCTTTAATAGTTCATGTACATCATCTTTATGCAGTTCTTTGAAGGCCTCACATTTCACAGTCCTTGCTAGAGTCACAATTTTCTGGACCTGACTCCTCATTGTGAGTAACACCACCACCGCTGCTCTCAGCAGCACTTCTACACTACTATTTCTATACTGCTAGACTGCTACTATTATATAGTACAGGAGGGTCCTGCTTATACAGCAAGTTAGGTTCCTGGCTACTGCTGTAAATTTAGCAAAAATGGCTGTAAAGCAAAACATAGCCCTTTTTTTTTCTCACCTTCAGATGCATATAAAACCCTGAAAACATGTTTACACTATCATATAATAAGCAAGCAATAGAGCTAGGCCTAAAAAAATGCACATAAAGTACACACACTACTTACCTTAAAATATTTTTGTCCTGAACATATAGTGAGTGGTGATTATATTTATTGTAGGAAGTCTGAATAAATGAAGAATGGGTACAATTGAAAAATGCTGCATTAGCAGAGTACTGTAAAGTGGGGCCCACTGTACTACAATACTTCTACTCTCATTTTAAACCACTACTACTATACTAATCACTACCACCTCCACCTCCTCCTCATGTATTAACACTACCACTGATGCTACCATTTCTACTACTACTAATTCTACTTCCACTAATTCAGTTTCCACTAATTCTACTACTACTGCTACACTACTATACTACTATTACTACTACTACACTACTATACTACTACTACACTACTATACTACTACTATAATAATAATATCTTTATTTACTACAAGTACATGTACAAGGTATACATATATAGAAAGCCCCTTGTTATGCAAAGCATTTCGGGCAAATTAGGTCAGTTTGTCCCAGGATGCAACCCACACCAGTCCACTAACACCCAGGTACCCATTTTACTGATGGGGAACATAGACAACCAGTGTAAAGAAACATGCCCAATGTTTCTACCCTTGCTGGGAATCGAACCCGGACCCTCACTGTGTGAAGCGAGAGCTTTAGCCACCAGGCCACTACTACACTACTATACTACTGCTAAACTACTATTATACTACTACATGTACTACTATACAACTACTACTACCACCCTCTTCTGTCTTGTATTTTGACCTTTGCTATTTTCTTGGTCAGTTTTGACTTAACAGTTGTCTAGGACAGACCATTATATTGTCATAAGTTTGCTCTGCTGAGTATGGGTTATTTGGGAATTATCCTTCATGTGTTTTCAATACCTTTAGTGACTTTTGAACTTATTGTATTTATATAAAACTTCTCTTGTAGGTTTGTTCTGAATCCTGGACAGCAAATATTTTTATATTTTTTCCTCATTCTTCTTCAGCCTCCCAATTAATTAGAATCAGATGAGTTTTATTACTATATACTTTGTCAGATTCTTTCACTTCTAACAGTTCAGAATTTTTTTATTTCTAATTTTTTTTTTTTTTTTTTTTTTGTGCTCAAGTTCAATGAACCACTAAATGTGAATAGCAACCTGTCAGAATACAGTACCTCTGTAACACAGGCATTGGAATCTCCCATCACTTTTCGCTCAGTCTGCCCCCTTCTGCTTGCCCACACCTGCACACCATTATTGTTTATGCCATCTTCATCTGGGCTGTGAGCACTATTCTGCGGTCATCATTAGTCAAGGAAAGTGCTATACAGTGGACCCCCGGTTTGCGATGTCATCGGTATCCGGTATTCGATACATTTTAACGCAAAATTTTTGCCTCGGTTCCCGTTAAAAAACCCGGTATACGATTCGTCCGAGACGTGTCCACGTGTGTGCCAGTGTTTAGAAGCCAGCCAGTGTGCTCGCATCTAAGGATAAATTCGGTACATTCCATATTATCAAAGTCTTTTTGGTGCTTGTTTCTACAAAATAAGTCACCATGGGCCCCAAAAAAGCTTCTAGTGCCAACCCTTCGAGAAAAAGGGTGCTAATGACTATTGAAATGAAGAAAGATAATTGCAAAGTGCGAAAGTGGAGTGCGTGTGTCGGAGCTGGCCAGGTTGTATACAAAACCCCAATCAACCATCTCTACTATAGTGACCAGGAAAATGGCAATCAAGGAAGCTGTTGTTGCAAAAGGTGCAACTGTGATTACAAAACAGTGACCGCAAGTGTTAGAAGATGTTGAGAGACTGTTATTGGTGTGATAAATGAAAAACAGATAGCAGGAGATAGCATCTCTCAAGCGATCATTTGTGAAAAGGCTAGGCAGTTGCATGACGATTTGGTAAAGAAATTGCCTGCAACTAGTGGTGATGTGAGTGAATTTAAGGCCAGCAAAGGTTGGTTTGAAAGATTTAAGAATCGTAGTGGCATACATAGTTTGATTAGGCATGGTGAGGCTGCCAGTGACTCTCAAGCTGGTCCTAGTAGCATTAAAAGAAGAAGGGAAGTAACCTCAGAAAAGGACTTGCTACCTCAAGTCCTATTGGAAGGGGATTCCCCTTCTAAACAATAAGTTCAACACTCTCCCCTCCTCCTATCCCATCAATCATCACCAATCTTCATTAAAGGTAAGTGTCATGTATTCTATTGTTAGTAGAGTACTACAAACTGTGCATGTCTTCTTCAGATTGTGTGCATTAAACTTAATATTTCATGTGGTAAAATTTTTTTTTTTTCATACTTTTGGGTGTCTTGCACGGCTTAATTTGATTTCCATTATTTCTTATGGGGAAAACTGATTCGCTTTTCGATAATTTTGGTTTACGATGAGCTCTCAGGAATGGATTAATATCGCAAACCGGGGGTCCACTGTACTGTATTTCAGTAGTAACCCTTTATGGATGATGATAATATTAATATTTGTAGGAGAGCTACATGTTCCTCCAGAGTTGATGATGATGGAAGTCATGTTTATTGCATGGATCATAGGTTGTGTTAAGGAAAAAAGCATGCTCAGTGTGCATAGATGAAAATGGAAAATTTCAGCTATGATGAATATTATGAGGAAACGAGTGTTACTGACCATTCAGATTCTGATATAACATGATCCTGTTGTGCCTCTTATATAAATAATCACTTACGAAGTTTACTAATGTGATTTGTAGTAAGAGGGTAAACAAGACTTTCCTTGAATCTTCTAGGATTTCACAAGGATCTTTTGCATCCAGGAACGAGTTAGTGGACAAGACTATTTAACCAGAATTCCCAAGTGGCAACAATACTCGTTAGCTGTTAACAAATGAACACCCAGCCAAGAAGGGAGATCTCTTCCTCAATAAATTAAAGTATTAATACTTTACTAGATAGTTACCTGAATATATAACTGGTGGTTTGAAACAAGTTATGCTTGAGCAGTGCAGACATGAATTTAGCATACAGTAATCAAAGAGTCCTCTCAAAGCAGACTCATGATGAGGCGTGTCAGGGTCCTTGGCAATGACATTTCATGTACCTTTAGAGCTCATCGTGGAAGACATCAAACTAATGAATAAATCAACCCTCACACATCACTACAATAACACCATACTGCTTGTCCCAAAATTTGCTGCCTTGGGGCATCATGCTACAAATAAAGGTAAGCAACTGCTCATAGTTTATAATGTCATGCCCTTCAAGGATTACACTAAGATGTAAGTGAGGGAGAGCAGAAGGCAGAATGGGCTAGACTGAGTGAAAAGTAATGAGTGACCATTATTGGTGTGATAGAGGTACTCTGACAAGTATGTGTTTTGATTTAGTAGTTTACCGAATTTTCCTCAGAAACTTCCTTTTCACAGTTTAAGGTGTATTATGCCTTGAATGGAATTCCCTATTGATTGGTGTCTGTAACGGATGACAGTATCCTTAGGTTGTAAGAATTTACACAAAGCTGGTTGTGGACCAGGCCATGGGGGTGTTGATTCCTGGCATACCCTCCAGGTAGTTGGGAGGATAATTTGCTTAATCTGATTCAAGAGGTGTAAAACTGAGATCCATCGCCAGTCTCAAGGTAAAGAAAAGCTGGTGCAAACCTAGTGCTTCAGAAACATTGTGAACCTCTATTTGAATCCTTTCCCCATCCCCTCTCTTTCCTGCACGTTGAATTTTCTACCTAGTGCTTATAGATTTTGTAGAATAATAGTATAGTACATAAAAAGATGATAAAATGTGTACTGAATATATATCTATTTTACATAATTGAGTAATAAACACTGCTGAGTTCAGAGTTTGGTATTTTCTGCAAAATTTCATATACAGTTTTATAAGCCACCATTTTATTGAAATATGTGCTCTTCATGCAATGTAAGTGGAGTTTCACTTCCATCTCTTGATAATACACTAATAAGAAGCATTGCTTATATAAAATATATTCTCCTCATAGCACTACTAATATAAAATATACTGATTTTTACAACACAGGAATTTTGCCATAAAATACCATGATGTCGTGTAAATCAGGCATGTTAGAAATATGTTTGTGTGCAATCTACTGGCATTTGTAGGAAGAGTCAAGTATTTATCATTACAGGTATATGTGGCAACTGTGATCTCACAAATGAAATAATGTTGTTTGTGCAGAGAGGTACAGTAGGTACATGTGGAAGGCTCACTAGCTGCCTTAGTCACTTATGTATGGGCTGATAGAATTTTTCCATAGCTCACCTGTGATATTTTATTCTATTTAATTTCTCTGAAATGCCATTTCAGATTGTACCCATTTTTAGTAAAGTAATAAGAGACAACTATACACTACAAGTAGAGGTAGAAAAAAAAGATACTGTATATGGAAAGTAATAATAGTTATAACCTGATAGACAATGTTGATACTGAAAAATCTATGGAACCAACAGGAGGTGCTGTAGTATAAGTTTAATGTAAAAAAAATTGAATGAGTGAAAAAAAAGAACAAAATAATACCAACATGGATGACTGAACACAAATGTTCAGACATTCTTTATTTTAGCAAAGAATCTGCTGGCATTAGTAATTTTGAAATTTTGTGCCATGTAATTTAATAACTAATAGTTTAATTTTATTTTGAGTAGAATTTTTTAACGATTACAGTAATTATGATACTTATGATAGGGTACTTATTCTACAGGAGTGGGTCGACTACGATCAGGGAGCGAGAGTGAACAACGTGTGAGCATGAGGGTACATCGTTCTGGGACTTCCAATGCACAGACACCTGAGCTCTCAAGACCTACAGATAGATGTGTAGAAACTTGGGCCAACAGGTGAGGAAAAATCCAAAAAAATGTGATCTTTATTTTCATAAAAATTATGCTGAAAGTTTTGATATATATATATATATCACTAAACCCATCTTTTTTCTCTTCATGAAATATATTTTTTTTTTATATTAACCCATTACCCTTTTCCCACCAAGGTAGGATGATCCTATGGAATTTTTTTTTTTTTACTTGCTCTGTAGTTGCATTTGTTAAAGGATTCAGACTTCTCGGTGTAGTGTTGGAACACCAAACAATCTCCATTATTATTATTGCAGGCCTTAAACATGTAAACCTCAGTGTTAGGGAAGAGTTTCAAAATTTAGAATTAGCCTGCTTGGGAGAGGGCAACACCTGGTCAGTACAGTAGTAAACTTAGCATTCTTCAGATATGAAAAAAAAGTTCTCAATAAAAACTATTTAAAACTATTTGGAAAGAACAATCAAGTTGCTATGAGTGACTTAAAAGTAGTTTTTTTTATCCACTCAAACCTAAGGAAATACAGTAAACCCTTGATATAATAGACTTAAATTATGGGCAAAATCCACTGCATAAATTGTACTTTTATCTCGTTTATTTTCAATATTATTGCACTATAATTGTAAATTGAGGGTACAGTACTGTTAGAGTACTTTAGTGCATTTTTTCATATTTTTTTAATATTCTGATTTAGCACACTGGACAATCCCCCATTAGTCCATTATAAAAGGGTATACTGTATAATTGTATTAGAAACAAACTGCCCAGTTAAACAGGCTGTTGCTGTTGCCACTTTGCTGGCCCACTCATCTGTCACAGGGAAAAAGGAATAAGAGTTAATAAGAAAGAAGGGAAGGTGTTATAGAGCCATGAAAAATAAAGGACTTGAAACCACTTTATGAAATGTGTCAGTTCAGGAGCTTACCAGATACAAGCAAGCCAGTCATTGACTATGAGTGTAAGGAAAGAGCTGAGGAAAATATACTGGAGTTGAATTCAAGTAACTGTTTATCTGATCACTCTACAATTTATCCAAATCCCTTTGGAGCCTTTCCGTGCCCTCTTCTGTTTTTATTCTTCTCATTATTTTTTCATCATCAGCAAATAGGGATATATCTGAATCAATCCCATCTTGAATGTCAGTCACATAAACCAGAAACAGTATTGGTCCTAATACTGGTACTTTCAGAACCCCACTAGTTACTCTTTCCTCATTCTTACGTTTCTTGCCTGACAATCACTCTTTGCTTCCTTTACGTAAAATACCCTTTGATCCACTGGAGTATGTTTCCTGTTATTCCTGCCCAAATATCAAGTTTTTGGCACAGCCTCTTGTGGGGTACTATATCAAACACCCTTGAACTATAAAAAAAATGCAGTTCGCCCAACCCTTTCTGTCTTGTCGTGCATCTGTTACTTTGTTATAGAACTTCAGCAGGTTAGTAAGACAAGATTTGCCATCCCTAAACACATGCTGGTTATTGTTTATGAAACTATTTCTCTTCAATTGTTCCACTTTCTCCCTGATAAGTTTCTCCATTACCTCTCAAGGTTTGAATGTCAGAGAAACTGGTATGTAGTTTAATGCATACTGTTTGTCTCCTACATTTTCTGTCTTCCAGATGTCTGGTAATTGTCCTCTATCCATTGACTTAGTGTAGATCATAGCTAGTGGTTTAGACCATGCTTCTGCACCCTCTCACAGACTCCATGGTGACATATCAGGTCATATTGCCTTTGATGTATCCAGGTTCATCAGAAGTTTCTTTACCTCTTTCCTATTGTTTGGATGTCATCTAGTACTTACCAGTGCTCCCTTGTTCCTAGTTTCTCTGGTATTGCCCCAGTTTCCACTGAGAAGACCTCTTCAAATCATTTTATTAACACTTCTACATACTTCCTTGTTGTTATATGAACTCTCCTTCCTTCCTCAGTTGGTCCTTTACTGTTGTCTTTCTACTGATGTGGCTCTGAAATACTTTTGGTTCAAACTTGGCCTTTGCTGCTATGTCATTCTCAAATTGTGTCTCAGTCTCTCTCCTCACTCCTAGCTTATTTCCGGTCAGTCTGCTCACTTCTCCGTTCTCATCTGTTCATTTTTTTCCTGTATTTTTTACACTTTTTTTTTGCCATTACACATCTCTGGTTGAACCGGAGATGTCTTTGTTGTTTCTGCATCTTCTTTGCATGAAGGCCTCCTCAGCTTCCTTGCATTTACCAGCTTGGTACTCCATCTCATCCACTGACTTGGCTTCCACATCACTGTCCCAATCCACTGAGAGTAATTGTGAATGTGTTTCCTTCGTTGTTTCACCCTACTTTGGTGTAAAAAAAAAAGGCTGCTGTGGTAATAAAGGAACTAACTGAAAAAATGCACAGTGGACAAGAACAAGACAATTTCTTTTTCATGTCTATAGATGGCAAATTGCATACTATAATTAGGAAGGATAAAATACAAAGAATTAAGGATGACAGTAAAAGCACCAAATTGGAAATGTGTGTGATACTAAATATGAGGTTTCAGAGTGCATATACTGATACCTTAGATGTAAGGAATTGATACCATAAATAGGCATTTAAAATGGAGGACATGGAAGTATCCAAAGGTGACTCTGACTTTTGAACATAAAGAAGCATTTTGCACTATGATATTAATAATTTTAGATATTCACTAACCTCTACTCTTACAGCTTGAACATTCTCTGTGTTATGTGACTTTTATGGGTTTGGCACTTGTTTTCAAATACAGTAACTTTTTTTTTTAACGAACCAGCAGTATCCCACCGAGAAAAGGTGACCTAAAAAGACAAAATGAAAGTTTTTCTTTTTAAATTTAGTAATTTGTACAGAAGGGGCTACTAGCCCCTTGCTCCCGACATTTTAGTTGCCTCTTACAACATGCATGCTTACAGAGGAAGAATTCTTTTTCATTTCCTCATGGAGATGAGAAGAAATAAAGAAGAACAAGAACTATTAAGAAAATAGAAGAAAACCCAGATGGGTATGTAAATATATATGTATGTGTAGTGTCACCTGAGTGTAAGATGAAGTAGCAAGACATACTTGTTATCCAGGTAAGCAGAAAGCTATATAAATCAGCTAATTTATGTATTTAATATTAATGACCTACAAGTTTAGTAATTTTTTTCAACTTTTTAGCGTCAGTCCTCCAGTATCTGGAGGAGTGATACGTCGAGGATCTGCTGGCAGGGATGGCACCTTTCGATATCCAGCAAAAAAGTGAAGATTAGACATCCAGTTTAGTTAGGTTCTGCATAATGACATTTGACAGTGCTCCACATATTTTAGTCATCTGATGCCTTGTGTTGGTCAGTACCACAGCCATTAATTTGACTGAACTTGTGAAAGATTTGTGCATAGTGGCTGAACATGTTCATGACTTACAAAGGTGTGTTGCTGTCAGCATGGAAAACATTTTACTGGTCAGCAAAGCTCAAGATTGTTTCATAGTGCATTGATAGGATATATGAACTTTAGAATGATAGCCATGGCCTTAATTATAATATTTATGAAAGTGTGTAATACAAACTTTATATGAAAATACTGTAATATGAGAGGTAAATGCATTAAATGCACTAATTACTTTTATCAGTGATAATTTTGTAATTATTTATGAGAACTACTGGGGTGCAGCTGTCTTCAGGATCAACAGTTGTGGGATATCCCTGAGTTTTTTATATTTTGTGTAAAATGTACATTTGCCAGTTAATATGGCATTCTTCACAAATGCAGAGATAATCTTAAGTTGTGTACTTGTCAGTACCATTGATCTCATTGCCTGCAGGTTTTCATGGGGGCATATTTTGTGGTGAAATCTGTAAGTGTGATGTAAGGAAATACAGCCAGACTCCATTACTATAACTATTTTGCAGATGGTTAATATTCAGTCTATAAAGAGTGAAGTTAAATTTTTTAATGCTATGAAAGCTGTTGAAATTACTAGTAAAATTTCATGAAGTGATTGATATGTACTAAATATTGCTTTATATTAAGTGCTGAAGGTAGCCAGTATGACAGCCATTTTTTTTGTTTCGATGTCACTTTTATGACTAGCATGGAAATTAAAAAAAACCTTGTACTATACTGTATTTATTACTTAGTTTGTCAGTGATATTTTAAAAGTTGTATTTATATTTTTATTCAAATATTTGATAAATGAAGTTGTTAAAAAAGCTTGTAATGGTACTTGCTGTGGTCAATTTAATTACACTGTTGTTTTTGTGCTATTTAATGCACCTTCTTGTATAACAATTGGTAAATTTCGTAAGTCTTTTTATATATAATCTAATATTTGTATATTATTGGCAATAGGTTCTGAATAATGACAACTTACCCTATTTTTTTTTAAGATGCATTATAGTGTAGCAGGTCAAGTTTGCTGGCTACATATTTTGGCACAAAATTTTATTTGTCCACCAATGTGAGGTTTTGGTCAGTGATCTTGCATACACGCTGTAAGGCATAGGTAGCTTGTTACCAATTAGTTCTCAAGAAAAATTAGAATTTATGTAATACGTGTATGCATATAAATGATCTTGGCCTTCTCACTGGCCCTCGACTCCTGGAAGGGAGGGCATAGTATCTTATTTTGATCTTCCGGGTGCTAAGATTTAATTATAACCCAGTGCTCTGGAAATTGAGATAATTGTTTGTAAAGAATAAGCAGCTTGCATTCCTTCACACATGTTATTACAGCATATTGGAAGCAGGTTTTAAAGGGAGTGAATCAAAGGTATGGACAGACTAAGTCTTTTATTTACATTGAGTAAAAGGCTTGCTCTTGTTGTGTGAGTGTTTGATTCAGCATTTGTCAGCTTCTGCCCAAGTTGCATACAAGTTTATATTGGAGGAATAATTTTTTGCGAATCCTTGTGTGTTAATACTGCAGAATTATTATTATTGACAACTTTTGCTTAGATTTTATTTTTTCATATATAATACCGTCTCCTTGACTCACACCTAAAATTGGTAAAACATTGTTCTGATTTTTTATAGAATTTTTAGAAAATAGTGGAATTTGATATTAGTAAACAAAGTGTTTCATTTATGAGCTGATTGCTGTCTAGAACTTGACTGTAATGTGCAAAGTCATCAAATGTCATGTTTTGGAACTTGGCTATATTTAGTATCATTATGGGAATTTTAAATTTATTTATTTATATATATATATAATATATATATATAATATATATATATATATATATATATATATATAATATATATATATAATATATATATATATATATATATATAATATATATATATATATATATATATATATATATATATATATATATATATATATATAATATATATATATATATATATATATATATATATATATATATATATATATATATATATATATATATATATATATATATATAATATATATATATATATATATATATATATATATATATATATATATATATATATATATATATATATATATATATATATATATATATATATATATATATATATATATATATATATATATATATATATATATATATATATATATATATATATATATATATATATATATATATATATATATATATATATATATATATATATATATATATATATATATATATATATATATATATATATATATATATATATATGCGCAAAACAACCACTCTGAAAGAACAGAGAAATTCCAAGCGCTTTCGTGACTACTCACATTATCAAGGAACTATGATAGTTCCCTGATAATGTGAGTAGTCACAAAAGCGCTTGGAATTTCTCTATTCTTTCAGAGTGGTTGTTTTTGCATATTCTGAAATCACCTGTTTACTGTGATCTTATTGCATATATATATATATATATATATATATATATATATATATATATATATATATATATATATATATATATATATATATATATATATATATATATATATATATATATATTATTAGCTAATTTGTGATAACAGCATTAATGGCAACATATTTTTTATCATTCCTGATAATAGCAAATCCCATCTATGACTATGCTCGGTCTAGCCATCTTCTTAAATGTGTCAGTCATTGTATTTACCATCAGTCACATACATGCGAGTGCATAGGGATATTTGTGTGTGTATGCGCTGTCTGAAGTGAGTTTTCAAAGGAGTGCAACTTTTTTATGCTTTCATGCCTGAATGGAGGAATGTAAGGAGAAATATTTTTCAATGCAGACAAGATGCAATTTAATAATTTTATGATGTGGAGAAGGGAGATGTTTTAGCATTGTTCATGCTCATTTATTTTTAAGTAATTGTTTTTCTTTTCGTCCTAGAAAATAAATTATAATTTAACCTTTTAGACTGTAAATTTATAGTCTCTTGGGGAATGTTGATACTGATTAATGCATTTATTATTTATGCTTAATCATATCACTAAAAAAAAATTATAATTTTTCTACTCTTGACAAGAATAGCCCAGCAGGTTCTTAAATACCTTTACACATTGATATACTCAGCTGATTATCATACCCAGTACTTTTACATTCATTATCCTTTGACTCCAGCATACAATATATAACTTTCAGTGCCACAATCGCTTCAGAAAGGAGAATACATAATTTATATTATCTCATGATCTTCATACCCACTTTCTCCTGACAGTTTTGCCATTGTTTTAATATCTTCATCTCTTCTGTCTCTCACCAGCAGATTCCCTTACCATGAGCCTTAGACAGGGATGCATGATATCACCATGGTTAACATATTTTATGGATGGAGTTGTAAAAGAAGTGAATGATGTTATGGTGTTGGGGGAGAGGTGTGGCATTAAATTATTCAGAATCTAATACAAAATGGGAGTTGTCACAGTTGATTTTTGCCAGTGACACTGCTTTTGGGAGATTCTGAAGAGAAGTTGCAAAGGTTTATATAATATGCATATATATTTTTTTTCAACATGTCAGCCATCTCCCACTGAGGCAAGGTGACCCAAAAAAGAAACACTTTCACCATCATTCACACATAATTACTATCTTTGCAGAGGCATTCAGATACGACAGTTCAGATGTCACTCCAAATGGCAAATATCCCAAACTTCCCACCTGTAGGACTCAAGTTCGGCTAACCAGTTTTCCTGAAACCCTTCACAAAATATTAACCTGCTCAAACTCCAACAGCTCATCAGGTCCCAAAAACCATTTGTATACACTCCTATCTAACACACACACACATGCCTGCTGTGTGTCCAAGCCCCTTGCACACAAAACCTCTTTTACCCCCCTCCCTCTATCCTTTCCTAGGACAACCCCTACCCCACCTCCCCTCCACTACAGATTTATACACTCGCACCCACATATTCACACTTGTGTGCACACACGCACTTGTGCACTCACACTTGCATGTGTATGCGCACACACACTCACACTTCCGTGTGCACACGCTCACAAACGTGCGTGTGCACACACAAACACATGCCCAAACCAGGCCAAGTGTCTAATGACAAGTGCCTTTGTCAACTGGTAACTGACACACTTTCTCACTCACATAAAAATAATTTAGTTGTTTTTAATTAAATTAAGCACTTTTCTACATCTTTTATGATTTAATTTTATGTACATTTGTGAATGTTGATAAGTTCAAATTCTAATTTGATTTTGGGTGTAATGAATTACTTTAAACAGAGAGAAGTGTTCTCCAAATCTGCACTTTTTTAAATGTGTATTGTAAGAACCATGAGGGTAAACTATTCTCCATATTCAGAATATGGAAAATGTAATATGAATGTAATAAAACCATTATGTATCTAGTATTTCCTAACTTTCTTCCTTTTAATTTTTCTCATGATTTTCGTCATAGGAAATCTTGCTCCTTTCCACACATTCTGTTTCTCAGTGCGAACAAGGGGTATACCTGGAGGGGGTTTCGGGGGTCAACGGCCCTGCAGACTGGTCTGTGGCCAGGCCTCAGGGTAATTATTGTGACTGAGCCTTTCTTGTAATGTCTCAGTAAAGGTTGTAATACTATGGCTCTAACAACCAACACAAAATTTTGATAGGAAATCAGATGATGTTCATTCCATTCTGGACCATTCGAAGGGAGTTCTTGGCATGTTAAAGGGGCTTTTGATCTGAGGGATTAGACCCCTTATCCCCTTCCTTGGATCTAATCTAAATATTACCCCCTCTCTCTCCATTGGGGATTACTGGGCACATTACCCACTTGTGAGATGCAACTCTTGAGCTGAGGAAAAATGATTAGTAATAGCCCCACTCTAACATGGACTTCAGTGCTAGTGCTGTGGTGAACTTGGAATTGGATTATCTGGGAACATGTAGGGTGATCCTAGAGTGGCTCCTGGCAGCTATCTTGCATGTCCCAGGATGAATAGTGTTACCAGAAGCTGTGTTAGGATCCAGCAGTAGCTGCTGAAGGTATATGACTCCTGGCATTTCCAGTTGCCCACTTATTAATGGCTAAGCTTAGCTCAGCCAATTCTGGAGGTGCTATCTTGGTATGCTAGGTTGGGAGTGTGTGTCCAGGAAGCCTCAGCACTGCTGGCAGCACTGGGGGGGGAGTTGTAAGTTCTGGGTGGGTATATGGTTCTTTTTTGTTTTTTCCTTGGAGCTGTTTCCATACTTTTCTTTTTTTCCTCCACAAAAAAAGCAATGTAGCATAAATAGTAATACAGGCAGACCGTTCTTATACAGCAGGTTAGGTTCTAGGCTACTTCTGCAAAGCAAAAATTACTGTAAAGTAAGACATAGTCTTTTTTTCACTTTCAAAGGCATATAAAAGCCTGATAGCATGTTTACATTATTATACATATAAAGTGAGAAATAAGAGCTAGGCCTAAAAAATGCATATACAGTACACACATCACTTACCTTAACCCTTTCAGGGTCGACAGGCCCTCTCCCAGACTTGTTCTCAGGGTCGCCAAATTTTCAAAAAAAAAAAAAAAAATTTTTTTTTCTTATGAAAAGATAGAGAATCTTTTCCCAATCATAATGACACCAAAAGTATGAAATTTGATGGAAAACTTACAGAATTATGCTCTCGCGAAGTTAGCGGTCTCAACAATGTTTACGCATCGGCGATTTTGCTCACTTTGAGCCCTATTTTTGGCCAATTACAGTGTACTAATCGACAAAAATCATAGCTATTTCGCTAGAACACCATTTTTTCTATCAAATGAGTACAAGAAACCACTCATTTACTGATTTCAATTATTCAATAAAGTGGTCAGAATTTAGCAATTTTGCCAATTTCACAAAAATTTCAAAAGATGACAATTTCCAAATAGGGTCCAGAATAAACAAGAAAGACATTCCTGGCACTAAAATAACATTTCCTCTGTTCATTAGTCATGTCCCCACGCCCCTCTTACATTCTTTTGCTTTCCACTTTGAATTTTTATTCTCACAAAAAATAGAAGATTTACTGTTATGCAGACTACTGCATTAGTGTAGAAATGGTATAAATAATATCAGCGCACTTGTGAAAGAATATTAGACTCACCAGTTGACATGTATTGGATGTTTGGCATGATTTGTTTACTTTAGAACTTTGGCAAAAATTGAAGATTTCTGCTACTTCGAGCTCAATTTCATGGTACTTTTCATTGTAAAACCAAACAAAATCGTCTCAATTTCTGTAATATGTCTTCCATTCTATAAAATGAGACCAGGAAAACTAGAATACCATCATAAATACCATACGAAAATACAGTGCAAAAATCACTGTTTTAAACCAAAAACAAAGTTTTTTTTTTTTCTCATTACGCATTGTGTGCTGCAGGATTTTTTATACTGCGCACACTGACCACATAGACTCATTCTTTCATATGTAGACCTACCAGCTTTCTCTCACTAGATTTGAGGGCGCTAGAATTTAGGCGTGCTAGTAGGTCAAAAACCCTGGTGCGTATGCCGTACTAGTACATCGGAAACCCTGAAAGGGTTAAAATATATTTATTGTAGGAAGTCTGAATAAATGAAGAATGGGTATAATTGAAAACCGCTGTATTACTGAAATGCTGTAAGACAAAGCGCTGTAAAGTGGGGTCCACCTGTACTCATTCTTCTTTGTTTCCCAGACTCCTGATACCTCCGGCACATCCATAGACTTTTCTCAGCACCAAGTATCTCTTTTAGGCAACCCTTCGTGATCCTGGTACAAGCAGTCTCCCTGACCTACTTGATACTTCTGACCTTGTGATCCAGGTACTGGCAGTCTCCCTGACCCACTTGATACATCTGACCTTTGCTCTACTTTGTGATGCCAGGTTCTGTGATGCAGCATTTATTTTCAGACCATTTACAGGTCACAGGACATATTTTCTTGAAACCATCATCCCAAAGGCCTCAACATATAATGAACGACAGAGTTACCATTACTGATGTATGCATACAACTTAAACATGCCGTCTGGAAACCATTCTTCCTACAAGGCATTTTTGAAGACAGTCTTGGATGAAATTCTTGTCCCTTCAACTTACAAACACTACTGATTACATTACAGACCATTATATTGGCAAGGCACTCATGAGATGTTAGCCAAAATACATCCTTCTATGCCCTCAAGACTGGGATGCTGATTGTCACTGTACATAATGTAGAACATGCCAATAACCTTTCTTATATTTACTCTGTCAATGATGTCCAAGTCACAATAGTCAGACATTTCTCCCTCAATTCAAACTGTTAAACTGCCCTCGTTCACTATAATACAACAGGAATTTACACAATGTGGCCAGGACATTCGTGAGCAACTTGAGCTCCAAAACTTCCTTGTAATCAAAGTAGAAGCTTATGTATGCCCTACCCAAGGATGGAGGTGTTATCCAAGTGATGTAGCTAAATTGACCTGTAACTGCTGAGACCTTCCATCCTTGATTTATATAGTAGGGCAGTGCTGACAAGTAGGAAAAAACTCTGACCAACTCCTCAGTAACGCTGGTGCTTTGGCCTCCCAGTTATATATTGCAGATAGTCAGCAGAATGATCAGTCTGCTATGCAGTTACTCATAATAATCCATCCTGTGATTAACCCTGCAATTCCTGCTGCTGTCCAGTTTTCTTACAAGAA
The DNA here is from genome assembly GCF_038502225.1 of Cherax quadricarinatus. Classification (NCBI taxonomy): domain Eukaryota; kingdom Metazoa; phylum Arthropoda; class Malacostraca; order Decapoda; family Parastacidae; genus Cherax; species Cherax quadricarinatus. The sequence goes on from NC_091296.1 coordinate 59,185,582, forward strand.
TGAAAAATACAGTGATCCCCCCCCCCTTCCCATCCTCAAAAGGCTTCTCATACACTATGGCAGTGACTCCTCTGTCTCTAAGGAAGGCTTCCACAGTTCAACTCTAGAGCTATGTGGCATTAGTAGTGCCCTGTTGGAACCTGTACCACAGCTGCCTGTTTTCAACTTTCAAGTTCTCACCACTGATGTTCTCTCTCTTTGTCATCTGCCTTTCTTTCCACTGTCCTCTTTCATTTACCATGTTTCTCAAACCACATAACCTTCCCTAGCTAACAGGCCTTCAGCACTTCTTCCGCAATCTCAAAGACTCAAAACTCCAATAGTCACAAAAGCTCCTTACAAACTTATTCTCTCTTTACCTTATTACCAGCCTGCATTACCAGTGTGTCATCCCCCTTGACTACTACAACTGTGACCATTACAGAAATACATCCCATGTATCCACACACCTCTTCATCTCTCACTCTTATATTGGCAGCTGCCAATGTCTTTCCACTCTTAGTTCCATCTACCTTTACCATCTCTTGCATTACACTACCAGCTGCTTCCTTACTACAGAAATTATTGAAGTCATATTGGCTTTTATTGAAGTGATATTGTATATTTGCAGTGAATTTACACATTTAGATTTTAATGCATTGACCATCTCCCATTGAGGGAGGATGACATCCCCTGCCACCCCCCCCCCACCCCCCCCTACCCAAAAAAAAGGCATTCACCAACATTCATTCACTTGCTGTCTTGCCAGAAGTATGCTAACATCACAGTTAAGATGGCTCTCCAAACTGCAACATCCTAACCCCTCATTTAGAGTGCAGGTATATTTCCCACTTCCATGACTCAAGTTTGGTTAACTGGTTTTCCTGAATCCCTATGTTCCTTTGCTATACTTCAATAGTACATAAAGTCACATGAACCAATTGCCTACATTCCAATCTGAAATGCTCCCACCCTTCCCCCTCCCTCCAACCCTTCCTGCGATGGCCCCTTCCACTCACTCTTCTCCCCAGATTTATATACCATCCTCTTAAGTGCCCAAAATCACCAACAGTGTTGGTACATACCATTATGCTCTGGAAGAGTTCCCTTTTTTGCCACCATGGATACAATCTTTGTTTCTATGGATGCTTTAGTACACCACTTACAGTTTTATCCTCTTCCATGTTTTACCTCATCTTACATAGACCCATCCACCAACAAGTCCACTCCAAAATATCTAAAAACTAGTATATTTCCTCCATACTCCTTCATATCTGATATTCAATCTTTCACTGCCTAGATTTTTGTTGCTCTCATAACCTTTCTCTTTCCTATGTTCACTTTTGATTTTCTTATACATACCCTCCCAAATTCCTCTGTCAACCTTTGCAACTTCTCTTAACAATCTCCCAATGCCAGGAGCAAGGGGCTAGTAACCCCTTCTGTATACATTACTAAATTTAAAGAGAAACTTTTCTTTTTCTTTTTAGGTCACCCTGCCTTGGTGGGATACACCCTGTTCTTAAAAAAAAAAAAAAAATTCAATAGTTATATATGTCAAATAACAGCTTCACTTCACAAAAGGACTTCCAATAAGTTTGTAGTTTACTATCCTTGAGGATGGTACCTTGATGTTGGTGAAAGGCTCTTGATCCAAAGAAGTAGACATATCCTCCTCTTCCATAGATCTAACCTGATTACCTCTCATTTCCTAGGTGCTTTATGACAACCCCCTATGGGTTTAGTGCTCCCTTAATTATTAGAATAATTCTAGTCTACCAGTTTTAAAACTAAATTCTATTTTGTAGACACATTACCTTAGCCAAGGTGTTGGTGACAGGTGTGGGACTACAAAATAAAGAAACTGGTAGAAAGTGGGAATTGTTGCAGTTACTCTTTACTGATGATAGTTATTTGGAGAAGTTCTGAAGACAAGCTGCAAAAGTTGGTGGATGAATTGGTGATGGTTTATGTAAAAAAGGGAAATTTAAAATTGAACGTAGAAAAGAACAAGGTTATGAGAGTAACAAAAAGTCTAGTCAATGAAAGATTAAATGTCACAATATATAGAAAGTAAATGTATGTATCTGTAAGTGGATATGTTACCAACACTCTTACATGGGTGTGAAGCACAGGTTGTGAATGTTGCAGCAAGGATATTGGAGACAGTGGAAATGTAGTGTCTGAGGGCAGTGTGTAGAGTGATTTTGCAGAAAATTCGTAGTTTGGAGATTAGAGGGCTAAAGATGGATTGTTGAGGTGGTTTTTGACACTTAGAGAGGATGCAGACAAATAGGATGGAGGGTGTGTAAATCTGTAGTGGAGGGAAGGTGGGGGTTGGGGTCATCCTAGGAAAGGATGGGGTAAAGAAATTTTGTATGTGAGGGGCTTAGACATACAGCAAGAGTGTATGAGAATGTTAGATAGGAGTGAATGGAGATAAGTGGTTTTTATGAATTGATGTGCTGATGGAGTGTGAGCATGGTAACATCTATGAAGGGATTCAGGGAAACTGGTTAGCTGGACTTGAGTCCTTGAGGTGGGAAGTACCATGCCTACATTCTCAAAGAGGGGTGGGATTTATTTTCAGTTTGGAGGGGCATCTGAACTGTGGTATCAGCACACCTTTGACAAGACTGATAGAGTGAGTGATGGTGAAAATGTTTTTTTCACTTTTGGGCCACCCTACCTCAGTGGGAGACAGCTAATTTGTTAAAAAAAAAATGTTAGCAATTGGGTCTATGAAAGATGAAACAAACCATAGCATACATGAGTGGAAAAGATAGACAGTGTGTTGAGGCTTCTTTGTAAATACAGTAAGTTTATCTGTGGAGGCAAAGAAGAAATGTACCATGGTATAGTGGTATCAACACTTTCATATAGGTGCAAAGCATTGGCTTTAAATATGGCAATGAGGAGGCTAGAGAGGCAGTGGAGATATTAAGCTTCAGAACAGTGTGTGGGTGGTGTGAATATTATGCTAAGAACTGGAGTATAGAAATTATAAGACTAAGGTTATCAAAGGTATAATTCAGAGGGCTGAGAATAGGTTGAGCTTGTGAGGGGCTCTTGATCCAAGGAATTGGACCTGGTCTCCTCTTCCTTAGATCAAACCTGAATGCCTCTCATTCTCCAGGTGCTGTATAACCCCTATGGGTTTTGTGCTCCACTCCTGAATATTATGATAATGAGAAGATAAGCATGTTTTGCATATCTAGAGAGAATGAAGAAGAATCAGAACCAAGAGTGAGTATAAATCTGTAATGGATAGAAAGACTGGAGGGTAAAGAGGTGGTTTCAAGAGCTATTGGCTTCAGCTTCCAGCAGGCTTGTGTGAGCAAGTTAGATGAGAATGATGGAAAAATGAAGAGATTTGGGAAAACTAATTAGTTAGACTTGAGTCCTACAGGAGAAGTGGGAATGTTGCAGTTTGAAGGGTTATTTGAACTGTGATCTGTCCACTTCTGGCAAGACAGCTATTGAAGAAATGATGGTGAATGCAGTTCTTTATTTTGGGTCCCTTACCTTGGAGGGAAATGGATGGTGTTTTTAAAAAGATACCTTACGTGAGTTGTGAATGCATTTGCAGGACATTATTGAATGAAAAAGGATATAAGACAATTATTGATCAGATAACTAATATAGTTACTGAATACCAGTATAACTTTTATGTACGAGGAATAGTACACTAAAAACACATAATTATTTAAAATACAATGCTTACAACTATTTACTCTGATATGTGGCCTTTGTATATTCTTCAGATATGATGGGATATTATTAAAAAAAGAAGCTCCAAACCTGGTATGAGAGTGTAACTGATCATTTTGTGGGAAACTAAAATGCTAACATCACAGTAATGGGAATTAAAGTGCCTGCTGGAAAGTCTTATTATTGTATTGAAGAGAACAGAAAATTATGGACCAGTTATAAATATAGGCTAGTTTTTTATCATTGAAAAATTTCACAGTACTGCATATTTATGGGAGGTTTAATTTTGACCTATGTTTAAAGTTGTCTGCACTTGAACAGAAAGTCATTAATGATAGATTTTGTATTTATAGTCAGTCATGAATGCAGCCAGACTAAATAGATTTTATCAGAGTTTATTCTGAGTGTTATATGGTAGTAATGAAAGATAATATAAATGGTGAGAGTTTATATACTGATTGTATCTACTTGTCATTGTTAACATGAAGTTTGTAGGTTGTTCTATTGTATCCTTCAGACTGTGTCAAGCACTACTCTCAAAGAGCTCATAAAATGGCATCATTAGTTCTTCAGGGTCACTGAACATCCCACTGTGGTGTGTATGAGACTCAATAAATGATCTTTTATGTACATGTTTTTTTTTATTAATAAGCACATTTTTCTATATATGATCATTCAGTTAGCAGCATACATCATGGTCTCTTCAAGATGGGCAAGTGTCTTGATGGTGAAGGGATTTCGATTTAAGGAATTAGCCCTTCCCTTCCCCAGAACAAAAGTGCTTACTTTCTATCCCCCTTACTGCCCCTCCTATAACCAATGCAACTATTGTTCCTCCTATATCTATGTAGCCAAGTCTTTACTCAAAAAATAAAAAACAGACCCCAGACTAGAATAGAGTTGTAATCCATTTTTTGACAAAATTAAATTTAATGATGGAAGAAAGTGCAGGTTTGGCAATAGATGGGGCAGTCTTCCAGGTAGTGTCATTGAGGTGAGAACTGGGTAACTTTAAATATAGGTTGGATGGGTATATGAATGGGCATGCAATGGATCAGCCAAGCATGGATCAGTAGGCCTGTTGCAATGTTCATTCTTATGTTCTTATACTGTAAGCTTATTCTCACAATTGTAGGTTTTTATTTTAGTGATTTTTTTAGCTATGGTATTGTGACTATTAGTATCCATACTTATATTTTTCCAAGTGGACACCCAGGTATCCACTTGCTGCTAGGTGAACAGGGGCATCAGGTGTAAGGAAAAACAAACACACACACAGGACCAGGAGCTATGAATCAACTCCTCCAACCACAATTAGGTGAGTATGCACAAGCACACATACCCAAACCAGGCCAAATGTCTAATGACAAGTGGCTTTATCAGCTGGTAACTGACTGAATCGACCCCTACATTATTATTATTATTATTATTATTATTATTATTATTATTATTATTATAATCATAACAAAGTGCTAAACCCACCAGGGTCATACAGTGCTGCAGGGAAGGGTATGCTAAAGGTTTAACATGCTTGATCAGACTAGCGAGGGTGGAGAGTATAACAGAGGTAGAGTTAGTAAGGGCAGGTGAGGATTGCTAAAGGAAGTATAATCAAAGTTTGTGTAATAAATCTGTTGTTGTCTAAAAAGTCTGAGTGGGAGTCTGTGTCAAAGGTGGGGCCATCAGCGAGGAGGGAAGATAAAGTAAGTGTTGGAGCAGTTACGATGTCAGAGGTAAATCCTGTATGCTTGCTGGCAGACAGGACTGTCTAATAGAACATGACAAACTGAAATTGGAACCTGACAATTTTCACAGGGTGGAATCGACCCCTTCAACCACAAACAGGTGAGTACACACATGCAAGCCCGTGCGGGCGCGAGATGTTATTTACATAACCATCACAGCGAAAAAAATTATCTAAAATAATATACAGTGGACCCCCGCATAACGATTACCTCCGAATGCGACCAATTATGTAAGTGTATTTATGTAAGTGCGTGTGTACGTGTATGTTTGGGGGTCTAAAATGGACTAATCTACTTCACAATATTTCTTATGGGAACAAATTCAGTCAGTACTGGCACCTGAACATACTTCTGGAGTGAAAAAATATCGTTAACCGGGGGTCCACTGTACTTTGATAAATACAAAAGACCGAAATACTTAGTCTCAGTTTAAAGAGTAAAACCTCATGACAAAACTAAATTACTGAGACAAGAGACATGGTCTTCCACAAACAGGAGGGAACGGCATCAGTAACATCAAACAGTCTTCATGATTAAACTGAAATCAATGGTGTTATTAGGGAAGTGTGTGCGTTACGATACATCCCTCACACATTACAAGTTTTCTTCTGTGTTGATGAATGCGAAAACTGTTGGCTGAGAGAAGAGTGAGAAGGCAGGAGAGAGGGAGATAGGAATGAGACAGGGAAAAAAAGAGTGAAACAGAGATGGTAATACGAAACAGGGAGACATGGAAAAAAGAGTGAGACAGGGAGATATGAGAGTAGTGAGAGTGAGGAAACTCGGCAAGGGAGGTAACAGATCAATGCAAGTTAATAAAGATAACGGAGGCAGGAGGCTGAGGCTGGCAGAACATCCACCATCTTCATCTTGACAGAGAGAGAGAGAGAGACTGATTGAATGACTGCTTTTACTTGCCGTCGCAAAAAAGAATACATAAAAAAAATTTTGTGTGGGAGGCCAAGGGAAAAAAAAGGTTCAAGTGAAAGAAGCGATAAAGAACAAGAAAGAAAGAGGTGATGAGTAAAGAGAGAAAACCCAAGATGCAATCAACATGCCTGTACTTGATTCATAATCGAGGAATTACTTGCCGTTGATTGCAGAAAACTTATACATGTATATATAGCTCGTAATGTTTAGGGATTCCTGGGATCACTGCCCTCGTGCCTCGGTCTCAGACCAGGACTTTTAAACTGAAAAGTAAACATTACAAGATTAAAAGTTATTAAGAAACAAAAAAAGTAAAGATAAGCCTATACCAAATGTAAGTAGAAATTCGTAAGATGGGTTCCTTACCATCTTACAAATCCCATGAGACACAAGAAAGCAGTTCTGTCAGGATTCCATTTCATGATACAAGAAATGGCTTTGTGAATTCAATACGAAAAGCAGTGGAAGATACAGTAGTCAGTCCCCCAGCCTTGAAGGTGTTCAGTATATACTGTGTACTGAACTGAAATAGCCTCTGCTTGATGAAACTTAATAATACAGATACCCAGGTGCTGTATACTATATGTGTATACAATATTGTCTTGTATACATGTAATGTAGTAATACAAGAATATCCCATTGATGGTTATTGTCTACTGATGCCATCACACCCGCGTCAACACTGGCAAGTTGAACCACTGAATGTTATCAACCTTCACACCCTCGTCAACACTGGTAGTTGAAGAATTGAGACACTTATGCAACACATGGGAATCTTTATTGAAGAAACATTTTGCCACACAGTGGCTTCATCAGTCGAATACAAAGTAGAAGTGGATAAGGAGAGTAGAAGTTTGAGGTAATCAGTCCCTCAACCTGGAATCGATGTGTTCAGTCTTGGTACAAAGACTTCAACGCTTTCCCAACCTTTGGACGACGACCTACTTACACTAGTGGCAGGTCCCACTGTGATTCCGCCTCCTCCTGCTTCAACTCATCTCACCGCAGTATATAAGCCACCTCTCTGGCCCTATGCTGCACTTCCTACAAGAGTGATGGACTGAACACATCGATTCCAGGTTGAGGGACTGATTACCTCAAACTTCTACTCTCCTTACCCACTTCTACTTTGTATTGGACTGATGACGCCACTGTGTGGCGAAACGTTTCTTCAATATATATTCCCATGTGTTGCATAAGTGTCTCAATTCTTCAACTTGTCGGTTTTCAAAACCATTCATCAACACTGGTAGTGTTATCAACCTTCACACCCACGTCAACACTGGCAGTGTTACGAACCTTCACACCCACGTCAACACTGGCAGTGTTATCAACCTTCACACCCACGTCAACACTGGCAGTGTTATCAACCTCCACACCCACGTCAACACTGGCAGTTACGAACCTTCACACCCACGTCAACACTGGCAGTGTTATCAACCTTCACACCCACGTCAACACTGGCAGTGTTATCAACCTTCACACCCACGTCAACACGGGCAGTGTTATCAACCTTCACACCCACGTCAACACTGGCAGTGTTATCAACCTTCACACCCACATCAATACTGGCAGTTATCAACCTTCACACCCACATCAACACTGGCAGCGTTATCAACCTTCACACCCACGTCAACACTGGCAGTGTTATCAACCTTCACACCCACGTCAAGGCTGGCAGTGTTATCAACCTTCACACCCACGTCAACACTGGCAATGTTATCAACCTTCACACCCACGTCAACACTGGCAGTGTTATCAATCTTCACACCCACGTCAACACTGGCAGTGTTATCAACCTTCACACCCACGTCAACACTGGCAGTGTTATCAACCTTCACACCCACGTCAACACTGGCAGTGTTATCAACCTTCACACCCACGTCAACGCTGGCAGTGTTATCAACCTTCACACCCACGTCAACACTGGCAATGTTATCAACCTTCACACCCACGTCAACACTGGCAGTGTTATCAATCTTCACACCCACGTCAACACTGGCAGTGTTATCAACCTTCACACCCACGTCAACACTGGCAGTGTTATCAACCTTCACACCCACGTCAACACTGGCAGTGTTATCAACCTTCACACCCACGTCAACACTGGCAGTGTTATCAACCTTCACACCCACGTCAACACTGGCAGTGTTATCAAACTTCACACCCACGTCAACACTGGCAGTGTTATCAACCTTCACACCCACGTCAACACTGGCAATGTTAACCTTCACACCCACGTCAACACTGGCAGTGTTATCAATCTTCACACCCACGTCAACACTGGCAGTGTTATCAACCTTCACACCCACGTCAACACTGGCAGTGTTATCAACCTTCACACCCACGTCAACACTGGCAGTGTTATCAACCTTCACACCCACGTCAACACTGGCAGTGTTATCAAACTTCACACCCACGTCAACACTAGCAGTGTTATCAACCTTCACACCCACGTCAACACTGGCAGTGTTATCAACCTTCACACCCACGTCAACACTAGCAGTGTTATCAACCTTCACACCCACGTCAACACTGGCAATGTTATCAACCTTCACACCCACGTCAACACTGGCAGTGTTATCAACCTTCACACCCACGTCAACACTGGCAGTGTTATCAAACTTCACACCCACGTCAACACTGGCAGTGTTATCAACCTTCACACCCACGTCAACACTGGCAATGTTATCAACCTTCACACCCACGTCAACACTGGCAGTGTTATCAACCTTCACACCCACGTCAACACTGGCAATGTTATCAACCTTCACACCCACGTCAACACTGGCAGTGTTATCAACCTTCACACCCACGTCAACACTGGCAGGTTGAACCACTGAATGATTCCAAGTGGTAATTTTTTTAACAAACGACGATGCCTTCATTGCAGAAAAGACTATGCACGTACATCACACTCACGCACAAGGGACACGATCAGCATATATATTCTTGTTACTTAGTACTTGTAAATCTTGGGCTGCCTTACTTGTGACCAACCACCGGATATAATAATTCGCAGAGAGGAGGAAGGTGTAACATTACGAAATCGTCTGAAATAGAATTAGACTGAGAGAGACTGACGAAAATAAAAGTTGGTTTCCACAGAGAGAGAGAGAGAATGGTTGCATCTTCAACATTCATAGAAGTCCTCAGGTTGTTCTTCAACTCTATACATCCTTGGTTAGGCCTCATTTAGATTATGCTGCACAGTTTTGGTCACCGTATTACAGAATGGATATAAATTCTCTGGAAAATGTACAAAGGAGGATGACAAAGTTGATCCCATGTATCAGAAACCTTCCCTATGAGGATAGACTAAGGGCCCTGAATCTGCACTCTCTAGAAAGACGTAGAATTAGGGGGGATATGATTGAGGTGTATAAATGGAAGACAGGAATAAATAAAGGGGATGTAAATAGTGTGCTGAAAATATCTAGCCTAGACAGGACTCGCAGCAATGGTTTTAAGTTGGAAAAATTCAGATTCAGGAAGGATATAGGAAAGTACTGGTTTGGTAATAGAGTTGTGGATGAGTGGAACAAACTCCCAAATACCGTTATAGAGGCCAGAACGTTGTGTAGCTTTAAAAATAGGTTGGATAAATACATGAGTAGATGTGGGTGGGTGTGAGTTAGACCTGATAGGTTGTGCTACCAGGTCGGTTGCCGTGTTCCTCCCTTAAGTCAATGTGACCTGACCTGACTAGGTTGGGTGCATTGGCTTAAGCCTTGCATGGGCCAGTAGGCCTTCTGCAGTGTTCCTTCGTTCTTATGTTCTTATGTTCATAATTACCCACAGGCTGAAGGAAAGCGATAAAGGCTGTGAAAAACAACTTTTGCAAATAGTGTTGTGAATTAGAAGATAATAGTCCACATTTGTATTTTAAGGAGTTTGAGATTTAAAGATTACCTGCGACTAATGTAGTTTATACCTCTGGTCAAAATTATACACCATGGGAACCACCTCTGGCCAAGTTATACACCATGGGGAACACCTCTGGTCACATTATACACCATGGGAACCACCTCTGGCCAAATTATACACCATGGGAACCACCTCTGTCCAAATTATACACCATGGGAACCACCTCTGGTTGCATTATACACCATAGGAACCATCTCTGGCCAAATTATACACCATGGGAACCACCTCTGGTCACATTATACACCATGGGAACCACCTCTGGTCAAGTAATACACCATGGAAGTCACTTCTGGTCAAGCAATATACCATGGTAGTCACCTCTGGTCAAGTAATACACCATGGCAATCACCTCTGGTCAAGTAATACACCATGGTAGTCACCTCTGGTCAAGTAATACACCATGGCAGTCACCTCTGGTCAAGTAATACACCATGGCAGTCACCTCTGGTCAAGTAATACACCATGGCAGTCACTTCTGGTCAAGTAATACACCATGGCAGTCACCTCTGGTCAAGTAATACACCATGAAAGTTACCTCTGGTCAAGTAATACTTCATGGCAGTCACCTCTGGTCAAGTAATACATCATGGCAGTCACCTCTGGTCAAGTAATACACCATGAAAGTCACCTCTGGTCAAGTAATACTTCATGGCAGTCACCTCTGGTCAAGTAATACATCATGGCAGTCACCTCTGGTCAAGTAATACATCATGGCAGTCACCTCTGGTCAAGTAATACATCATGGCAGTCACCTCTGGTCAAGTAATACATCATGGCAGTCACCTCTGGTCAAGTAATACATCATGGCAGTCACCTCTGGTCAAGTAATACATCATGGCAGTCACCTCTGGTCAAGTAATACATCATGGCAGTCACCTCTGGTCAAGTAATACTTCATGGCAGTCACTTCTGGTCAAGTAATACACCATGAAAGTCACTTCTGGTCAAGTAATACATCATGGCAGTCACCTCTGGTCAAGTAATACACCATGGCAGTCACTTCTGGTCAAGTAATATACCATGACAGTCACCTCTGGTCAAGTAATATACCATGGCACCATGGCAGTCACTTCTGGTCAAGTAATACACCATGGCAGTCACTTCTGGTCAAGTAATATACCATGACAGTCACCTCTGGTCAAGTAATACACCATGGCAGTCACTTCTGGTCAAGTAATATACCATGACAGTCACCTCTGGTCAAGTAATATACCATGGCACCATGGCAGTCACTTCTGGTCAAGTAATACACCATGGCAGTCACCTCTGGTCAAGTAATACACCATGAAAGTCACTTCTGGTCAAGTAATACACCATGAAAGTCACTTCTGGTCAAATAATACACCATGACAGTCACCTCTGGTCAAGTAATACACCATGGCAGTCACTTCTGGTCAAGTAATATACCATGGCAGTCACTTCTGGTCAATACATCATGGCAGTCACCTCTGGTCAAGTAATACACCATGGCAGTCACCTCTGGTCAAGTAATACTTCATGGCAGTCACCTCACTTGATCAGTTTATCGTGTGTTATCCAGGGTTCTATATTACCTTAAACTAATCAAGATGCCGGGAACATTGCCTGACCAAGACTCCTGAGATGCTATTTTCCGGTCTGGAAAACAACAACCTCTCTCCACTACTCACGCAGAGCGCACATTATTTCACCTGGTAATCTGAGTCCGCTGTTATTTTTGTTTCCTCGCTTTTATTTTGGTATTTCAAGGATCTCGCATTCATTATGCAAAATATTCTGGCGTATTTATTACTGGATAACAATATGTCTCCTACATATGCATTTAGAGGTTTCGATCTGTCTCTAGTGGTGGACTAACTTTTTATCACTTACCTAGGCTCAATAAAGAAATGTGCTAATTTCTCTGTTAATTGTTTGCGTATTTGTTTCAGTAAGTAGCATTCTATGTGAGGTTATATCTCAACTTTATAAGTCTTCCGTTATTTTATTTTTAATATTCCTTGATAATGCAAGAAATCTTGAAAACGCTTAGAATTTCTATTTTTTCACTGTGGTTATTTAGCATATTGTGATATCACCCGTTTACACGTTGCAGATATGCATTTACTGGTAGTTTGGGTGTGTTCAAGTTGTCTTTATTGACCTTGCTCCCAGAAGATATCCAAATATCTCTGTTTCTGATGATAGCGAGTCTGACCCCGAACCTGATGACCAAAAATTGACTGACTGTGATGATGAGTTCTTGCCAGAGGATGCAGGAGAGTCAAGTGAAGATGAGATAGAAGACTGTCCATCCATGTAAACAAAGAGTAGCCATGCACCGTTAAAATGTTGATGTTTTGTTCATAATGGTCGGAAACAAGTTCCATTTATCATTTTGATAATTTCTGTTTGTATAATAAATTAGAGAAATGCATGATTGTTGTTTAATTAACATTTGGGTGTTTGCAATGTCTGCAATGACATTTCTCATTCTCAAGCATTCCAATGTTCATATTAGCCACACGCATTTTGAGATTTATGGCGAAACTACCATTCTTGGCAGTGTTTATATAAGATGTTTTTGTTCACATTACGACCCATAGTAAAGAAATTTTGATGTGCATTTTTGTAACCATGCCCGGTAACAGCACCTACAATACCTCAGAAAAACAAAATATTTTAGAAACAAAATTCATATGCATAAGAGTTAAAACATCCACACTCATAAACATAACAGAAAAAAATTCGAAGCAGAGAGAAAATAAAACACTCAAGTCTAGACGTTAAGCTTGTGTTTAGACCATAAAAGCACTTTCATTTGATGCAGTTTCATAAATTATGCGTCTGACCTTTCAATGTTCTCAAGAGACCTTCCCAAGAAACCTCGCAGAATCAAGACACTAAACTTTTGTTTTTCTTACATATAACTCTTTCTTTACACTCGCCAAACTTTGCAAGTGTCTCGGGTGGAATTCAGACCAGTTTATTGTTCGTGTTACTGAAAATTCAGAGTAACTTTGAGACAATACTCAGAACACAAGTGAAATGGAATATTGCTGTGAAATTATTTTCTAAGGAAAATAGGAACTCAAACTGAGATTAAATAAGATGTATTTCAGTCGCTTTATGTTCTGAGAATGGTATCCCCGTATTCCATTACCTCAGCCTCCTCTACCGGAAAGATCTGAGAAAGATATCCTTGTATATCATAAACCCAGCCTCGTCTACCTTAGTACATGCAAAAGAAACAGTGTAGGGCGGTGATAAAATTCTCATGCGGCAAATCATAAAACTATAAATGCGTGCACATATATGTGTATGCATTCACCAATTTGTATTTACTTATTTGTAGTTGCATGGGTTGATTCTCAGATGCTGGATCTGCCTATTAACCTGCCACTCTTCAAGTTAACTTCCTCTTAGCCTCGTGAGGCCCTATTGCATCTGCTCTTAAAACTATGTATGGAGCCTGCCTCCTCCACTTCCTCGTAGAGATCATTCCACTTATCAAACACTCTTGACACTGAAGAAATGCTTTCTAACATTCTTTGGTTCATCTATGCCTTTAACTTCCAGCTGTGACAACAAGTTCCAGTTCCTTGCCTCCGAAAGAGCCTGTCAGTCTACCTTATCAACTTCCTTGAATGTTCTGTTTGTTATTATCATGTCCCCTCTGGTTCTCCTATACTCTAGTGTCATTAGGTTCAATTCCGTTAGTCTCCTCGTAGCTCATGCCCTTTAGATCGGAAACATGTCTTGCTGCGTACTTCTATGCATGTACTATGTAAATGGGTGTATGTATGCATGTGTATATGTGTACACATATGTATATGTGCACATATGGAGGAGGTGCTATCAAAAAGTTCCCGAACTTGAATTCTCGACGCTTCCTGTGTGAAATATGTTGACAGTGTAGATCACATTACGCCCCGACGGGATCACCATCTATCCTTGGAAGAATGGCAAGCTCTTAGCATGGGACTATACCTGTGTGTCCACACTGGCTGACACCTATATCCATCACAGTGTGGGGCGACAGGGAGGAGCTGCTGACCACAGGGAGGAGTACAAGATCAGCAAGTACAGGGACATTAGCCAACAGTATCAATTTGTCCCAGTGGGATCAGAGACCTTGGGATCATGAGGAAAAAATGCCACACGTTTCCTTAAAGAATTGGGTTCGAGACTCATCGACACCACCAGGGACCCAAGGGCAGCCACTTTCATGTTCCAGCGCCCCAGCGTCGCCATCCAGAGGGGAAATGCATGCTGCATACTTGGCTCACGTCCAGCCTCGGAGGAGCTGGAGGAAATTCATGATCTTTGATACATTGTGCCATTGTATTCATGTTTATGTTTTTTTCTGTAAATGTATTTTGTTTATTAATAAATGTTCACATAGAATAGTGAAGTAGTGTGGTGAGTTTCAGTGCGTTCGGTTATTTTGTTGAGGTTAGACGCTTTTCATTTTTGTGTTGGCAATGCGGTGTTGCGATTTTTAGTGTAACAGAGTGGAATCTTTAAAAGAAAGAATAGTTTGTGGGAAGTCCCGTTTGAAGCTAGGTAAAACGGCTACCACACTTCACACAATGCTTCAGCAAGCATTTGGCGACGAAGCGTCAGACCGATAGAACTACAGCAGGCTCTCACAGTGACAGAAATATGGCAGGCTGTCAGAGTGACAGAACTATGGGGGCTGTCACAGTGACAGAACTATGGGAGGCTGTCACAGTGACAGAACTATGGCAGGCTGTCACAGTGACAGAACTATGGGAGGCTGTCACAGTGACAGAGCTATGGCAGGCTGTCACAGTGACAGAACTATGGCAGGCTGTCACAGTGAAAGAACTATGGGAGGCTGTCACAGAGACAGAATTATGGGAGGCTGTCACAGTGACAGAACTATGGCAGGCTGTCACAGTGACAAAATTATGGGAGGCTGTCACAGTGAGAGAACTATGGCAGGCTGTCACAGTGACAGAACTAAGGCAGGTTGTCACAGTGACAGAACTATGGGAGGCTGTCACAGTGACAGAACTATGGGAGGCTGTCACAGTGACAGAGCTATGGCATGCTGTCACAGTGACAGAACTATGGCAGGCTGCCACAGTGACAGAGCTATGGGAGGCTGTCAGAGACAGAATTATGAGAGGCTGTCACAGTGACAGAACTATGGGAGGCTGTCACAGTGACAACTATGGGAGGCTGTCACAGTGACAGAACTATGGGAGGCTGTCACAGTGACAACTATGGGAGGCTGTCACAGTGACAGAACTATGGGAGGCTGTCACAGTGACAGAACTATGGCAGGCTGTCACAGTGACAGAACTATGAGAGGCTGTCACAGGACACAACTATGACAGGCTGTCACAGTGGCAGAATTATGGCAGGCTGTCACGGTGACAGAACTGTGGGAGGCTGTCGCAGTGAGAGAACTATGGGAGGCTGTCACAGTGACAGAACTATGGTAGGCTGTCATAGTGACATAACTATGGCAGGCTGTCAAAGTGAGAGAACCATGGCAGGCTGTCACAGTGGCAGAACTATGGCAGGCTGTCACAGTAACAGATCTATGGGAGGCTGTCACAGTGACAGAACTATGGCAGGCTGTTACAGTGACAGAACTACAGCAGGCTTTTACAGTGATAGAACTACGGCAGGCTGTCACAACTACAGAACTATGGCAGACTATCAGCGTTACAGAGTTATGGCAGGCTGTCAGTATTACAGAAATATGGCAGTTCTGTCAGGTAAAGTCACAGAGTTCTGCCAAGCAGAGTTATAGAGTTCTGCCAGACAGAGTAACAGAGTTCTATCAAGCAGAGTAACAGAGTTCTGCCAGACAAAGTAACAGAGTTCTATCAAGCAGAGTAACAGAGTTCTGTTAGGCAGAATAACAGAGTTCTATCAGGCAGAGTAACAGAGTTCTGCCAGGCAAAGTAACAGAGTTCTGCCAGGCAAAGTAACAGAGTTCTGCCAGGCAAAGTAACAGAGTTCTGCCAGACAAAGTAACAGAGTTCTATCAAGCAGAGTAACAGAGTTCTATCAAGCAGAGTAACAGAGTTCTATCAAGCAGAGTAACAGAGTTCTGCCAGGCAAAGTAACAGAGTTCTGCCAGGCAAAGTAACAGAGTTCTGCCAGGCAAAGTAAGAGTTCTGCCAGGGAAAGTAACAGAGCTCAGCCAGGCAAAGTAACATAGTTCTGCCAGGCAGAGTAACAGAGTTCTATCAAGCAGAGTAACAGAGTTCTGTTAGGCAGAATAACAGAGTTCTATCAGGCAGAGTAAAAGAGTTCTGCCAGGCAAAGTAACAGAGTTCTGCCAGACAAAGTAACAGAGTTCTGCCAGGCAAAGTAACAGAGTTCTGCCAGCCAAAGTAACAGAGTTCTGCCAGCCAAAGTAACAGAGTTCTGCCAGCCAAAGTAACAGAGTTCTGCCAGCCAAAGTAACGGAGTTCTGCCAGGCAAAGTAACAGAGTTCTGCCAGGCAAAGTAACAGAGTTCTGTCAGGGAAAGTAACAGAGTTCTGCCAGCCAAAGTAACAGAGTTCTGCCAGGCAAAGTAACAGAGTTCTGTCAGGGAAAGTAACAGAGTTCTGCCAGCCAAATTAACAGAGTTCTGCCAGGCAAAATAACAGTTCTGCCAGGCAAAGTAACAGAGTTCTGCCAGGCAAAGTAACAGAGTTCTGCCAGGCAAAGTAACAGAGTTCTGCCAGGCAAAGTAACAGAGTTCTGCCAGACAAAGTAACAGAGTTCTGCCAGCCAAAGTAACAGAGTTCTGCCAGGCAAAGTAACAGAGTTCTGCCAGGCAAAGTAACAGAGTTCTGCCAGGCAAAGTAACAGAGTTCTGCCAGGCAAAGTAACAGAGTTCTGCCAGGCAAAGTAACAGAGTTCTGCCAGGCAAAGTAACAGAGTTCTGCCAGGCAAAGTAACAGAGTTCTGCCAGACAAAGTAACAGAGTTCTGCCAGGCAAAGTAACAGAGTTCTGCCAGGCAAAGTAACAGAGTTCTGCCAGGCAAAGTAACAGAGTTCTCCCAGACAAAGTAACAGAGTTCTGCCAGACAAAGTAACAGAGTTCTGCCAGGCAAAGTAACAGAGTTCTGCCAGGCAAAGTAACAGAGTTCTGCCAGGCAAAGTAACAGAGTTCTGCCAGGCAAAGTAACAGAGTTCTCCCAGACAAAGTAACAGAGTTCTGCCAGACAAAGTAACTGAGTTCTGCCAGGCAAAGTAACAGAGTTCTGCCAGGCAAAGTAACAGAGTTCTGCCAGGCAAAGTAACAGAGTTCTGCCAGGCAAAGTAACAGAGTTCTGCCAGGCAAAGTAACAGAGTTCTGCCAGGCAAAGTAACAGAGTTCTGCCAGGCAAAGTAACAGAGTTCTGCCAGGCAAAATAACAGAGTTCTTCCAGGCAAAATAACAGAGTTCTGCCAGGCAAAGTAACAGAGTTCTGCCAGGCAAAATAACAGAGTTCTTCCAGGCAAAATAACAGAGTTCTGCCAGGCAAAGTAACAGAGTTCTGCCAGGCAAAGTAATAGAGTTCTGCGACGTATTAAGTAGCTACGACGTGTCCTGCACTGCCAGACGCACGTTCACGTTAATATAATTCATGTTAACCTAGCCAGACCTAAAATAACAAACTTTAATTTTCAGTTAATTATTTTGATCGGAAAGAAGTAGACGAACTGCAATGCATTTCTAAATGCACGCTGTATGGAGAAATATAAACATCAATTGTTCAAAAAATGTAGGAATTACTGTAGGTAAATTGGTTCGTGCAATGATAGACTCTGCCTGCTGTTGCTACTATGGGAAGAGAAAATGTTTAGTGTAGTCGATCATTCATAGAACAGACACCATCGAGCAGCACCAGAGGAGTTGATGGACCCCCCACACCTCACTCCTCGTCATCCGCTTTCCCATTGTACATACCCACGCTTACCATGTACTCTCTGTATGAGAGTACATGCCTATGCTTATTTTGCATTCCCAATACAATCGAAAAAGCTTGGACTCTAAGCTAAACGCTGCCTCGGGAAAGGTGGTCCATTCATAACATTCACGTTACGCCAAACACAGATTTGTTTATATATAACAATATTTTGTCACTGAACGAACACAAGTGAATAACTTCTCACTGCAGCTCCAGCAGTCAATCGGAGGAGGAGGAACTTCGAAGCAACGATGTGTACCCTGAATGTATACTGTATACATGTATACTGACCTGCATATCGGAAGATGTGGCTGGGAGATGTTTCGGTTCATTCTGGAGCACTACCAGCCCTACAACAGACAGAAACGTCGTCTAATTTCCTGTTAAGCTGACGAGTTGCGAATTGTTCCAACCACTGTACTGTAACTTTAATTCTTCAGTTGCCTACAATGATATCTTTCTTCCATATGTATGTGTATGGAAACTTAGAGGAGGCCAGCAGCATGTCCTGGGACAGTCTTAGAGGAGGCCAGCAGTACGTCCTGGGACAGTCTTAGAGGAGGCCAGCAGTACGTCCTGGGACAGTCTTAGAGGAGGCCAGCAATATGTCCTGGGACAGTCTTAGAGGGGGGCCAGCAGCATGTCCTGGGACAGTCTTAGGAGGCCAGCAGTATGTCTTGGGACAGTCTTAGAGGAGGCCAGCAGTATGTCCTGGGACAGTCTTAGAGGAGGCCAGCAGTACGTCTCGAGACAGGCTTTGAAAAGGCCACGAGTATGTCCTGAGACAGTAGTGGGGCTGATGACTCCCAAATGTTCCATTTTTCAGAAGCGTTGACACTGTGCGGTGCGGTGGAGTAATTAAACTGGGTGAGAGGCGGTGAGAGCGCCTCCGGGGCACAGGAAATTGCTGGCCTCATGAGTTCGCCAGAATCTCGTCATAAAATCTTTTCTTCCTCCCTCTCAGGATTCTGTTCAAAATGAACTTTATGACGGCTACTCAGGTACTTCTTGTATGCTCATAAATGTGCGTAATATATATATATATATATATATATATATATATATATATATATATATATATAAGATATATATATATATATATATATATATATATATATATATATCTTAATGAAATCACGAAACAAGTGATTTTAAATTACATTTACCAAACCTGAAGCCAGGATCTGACTGCAGACTTTGTTTACGCCTCAGAGACAGCACATCGCACGCAGTTTTTAACACGGATTAGCGATCCTACAAGAACCAAGCACACAGCACGTAGCTATGTGTTTTTTGCCTTGGCCTGAGGACACTCGTGGCTGTGGTATCTCAAGGATTAAATGATTTAAAATCACTTGTTTCGTGATTTCATTACTATATAGACTGCTTGTTGAGGCGGATATTCAAACAGGATGAGGCTGAAATTAATCGTTGAGATACCATTCCCACGAGTGTCCTCGGGCCAAGGCAAAAAATACATAGCTACGTGCCATGTGCTTGGTTCTTGTAGGATCGCTGGCTCCGTGGTAAGGTGATGCGTGCATTGTGCTGTCTCTGGAGGCGGTACAAGGTTCGCAGAGTCGAGTCCTGGCTTGTCGCAGTTTGGTAAATGATATATATATATATATATATATATATATATATATATATATATATATATATATATATATATATATATATATATATATATATATATATATATATATATATATATATATATATATATATATATATATATATATATATATATATATATATAGTATATATATATATATATATATATATATATATATATATATATATATATATATATATATATATATATATATATATATATATATATATATATATATATATATATATATATATATATATATATATATATATATATATATATATATATATATATATATATATATATATATATATATATATATATATATATATATATATATATATATATATATATATATATATATATATATATATATATATATATATATATATATATATATATATATACATATATATATATATATATATATATATATATATATATATACATATATATATATATATATATATATATATATATATATATATATATATATGTATATATATATATATATATATATATATATATATATATATATATATATATATATATATATATATATATATATATATATATATATATATATATATATATATATATATATATATATATATATATATATATATATATATATATATATATATATATATATATATATATATATATATATATATATATATATATATATATATATATATATATATATATATATATATATATATATATATATTATATATATATATATATATATATATAGAATGATGAGTTCAGGAGAAACATACACAAACGACTGATCTGGCCAGAGATCAGTGTTTGTGATATTCTCTGCCTGCTCATGAATTCCTTTGCATTGTTCAAATCTCTAGTAAGGCTGATGCATGCAGGGATGAGTTGAAAAGCTGTAAGCCTTCTCCCTGAAAGCTGGCTGCCTTGGATCAAACGTGTAGCGCATGCTACACGCCAAGGTATTGTCCAGTGTGGGTAGATTGGTAAAGCACTGCGTATCTTGTCCTAAGGTTCGTAGGTTCGAGTCTCCTTAAGCCAGAGATCAGTGTTTGTGTATATTTCGCCTGCTCTCGCGAATTCCTTGCATTGTTCAAATCTCTAGTAAGGCTGATGCATGCAGGGGATGAGATGAAAAGCTGTAAGCCTTCTCCCTGAAAGCTGGCTGCCTTGGATCAAACGTGTGCAGCATACCACGCCAAGGTATTGTCCTGTGTGGGTAGATTGGTAAAGCACTGTGTACCTTGTCCTAAGGTTCGTAGGTTCGAGTCTCCTTCGGCCAGAGATCAGTGTTTATATATATATATATATATATATATATATATATATATATATATATATATGCATATTCATATGCAGAACAACCACTGTGAAAAAATAGTGAGATTCCAAGCAAGCGATTTCGTGACGTCTCACATTATCATGGAACTATAAAAATAAAAGATTAACAGGAAGGCAATACAAGGGTAAGATTACACCTCGCTGCCACCCCACAACAACACCTGACTTTTTATGATGTCGGTAGGTAGTCAGTGATCCCTGAAACACGGCTTATATTCTACCCAAAATTTGCCTAATGTACCTTAAATTTTTTCCAAATTTTATTAATTATAAATGAATCCAATTTATATAAACCAAAAGAAATATTCATATTATTTTCAAAACTGCTTTTTATGAAACATGATTCTTTTATATTCCTGTCGACCATGGACTTGCTTGATATAACTTTCTCATCCTTTTTAAATCAACTAGATGGCTAAAATCTCTCACATGAATAAACAGAGCATTAGAATCTTGTCCATTTCCAATGCTATATTTATATTGTTTTAACCTAAGTTCAAGACTTTTACCAGTTTGACCGTAATAAACTTTATCTCATATCTGAAAAAGAGATTAGATTTTGCCACCGAAGTGGCTAGTTTATTGTGCACCCCATATCCATCCTGTGGACGGTAGCGCGAGAACATATGGATACACAAAAGGCCTAGGAACTAGGCCCCAAAGGGTTAACAGGAATACATATGGATTTATATCTACATATCTATAGTTCACTTATCTGTTACAAGCAAATTTAGGAAATTTGCTTAGTATATCTGGTATCTTATTTTCATTAATAAGATATCTTGACATGTCACATAGGTTATTATACTGTCTGTCTCTGTATTCCTCAATAAGTGGACAATTAAGCACATAGTGTTCAAGAGAGTGACCATATGCCTGATCACATAATTTACATTTAGTTTAATCATCATCTGTGTGTCTCCCAAACTGCCAGAAGTACTTGTAACCAAGCCTAAGCCTGGCCACTACAACATCAGTCAGTCTGTTCACACTGCAAGTTGCTCCATAAAAATACTTATCTACGTTCATGTTATCATAGTGGGTTATAGATCTACTCAGGCTTCTAACTGCATTCCTATAACAATCATTTTCATTATTTACTTCTCTCCTAATATTATTCCTAATGCTAGACACAGTTATACCAAAGTTATATTCTGCATTCTCCTTCTGGGTACTCTTCTTGGCTAACATATCAACTTTATCATGAAGGAGTAATCCAATGTGTGATGGGATCCATAGCAATTGTACATTAATTCCTTTGTCCCTAATTTTTGAGTATCTATACCTGGCTTCTCCAATGAGCATGTTGTTGGAGTCATTATATGAGTCAAGAGCCTTCAATGATGACATAGAATCATTAATGATGATAGAGTCAAGCTCAGTGTCATTGGTTAGCTTTAGCGCCATTAGGATTGCAAACAATTCAGTTTGCAGTGTAGACGCCCAGTTGTTAATTCTTATGCCTAACTCAACAAATTTATTATCGTTCTTAACTAGGGAGGTGGCAACAAGAGCAGATGCAGCCCTGCCATAAGACTCCTGTTTAGATCCATCAGTGTATATAACTTGTGATAACTTATTACTACCAGCTAGGTGAGAAATTTCTTCTTGAGCAGTTGCTCTAACAAGAGATTTAAGGAAGGGATTACTAGCAATGAGCTTCTTGGGAGGGACTTGTAGGTATGTGATATTAAGTGAACACATCTTCCACGGAGGGGTGAAATGCTCTTGTTGCCTACAGTGATACAGTTCATGCAGGTTATAAAACTTAATGCAATTGCACGTTTTCACAATCCATTTAGATCTGTGTGTATTTACCTCTAGACACTTGGTAAGATTCATTGTGACAGTGTCTGGTTCGTTTCTCAACATTCTAATACCGAGTACAGTGTTAATCTCAACAATCCTATCACTGATACTAGAAATACCAAGCTCCTTCCTCATGTTAAGAACTTTTGTAGATCTGGGACAGCCAAGAATAATCCTGAGAGCTTCATTTTGCATGAACTCCAAGGGTCGGAGAGAACTTTCTCTAGCTAATATCAACATGGGAGCAGCATAATCAATTAAGGATCTAACATAGGCTATGTACATCATTCTCACGATTCTCACATTAGCACCATAGTTGGGGTTGTAGCCAGCAACAGCTTTGAGAGCATTTAGCCTAGCTTTGCATTTCTTGTTTAGTTGCATCTGACAAAGAATCTTATAGACACACCCGTCAGCATTTTGGAGGGGAATTTTTTATCAAAAGTTTTTTAAATATATATCTGTATCAAGATTTTCAAATACAACTTTGATATCAAAATTCTTAGGTAGAGAAGGCATATCAACCAAGTTTTCATGGTAAGGGAGAATCAACATATTTTTAGCTGAATAAGGTTGGTTGTCCCTTTTTGAATTTTAAAACGTATTTCTAGCTATTTTAAAGGATTTGTCAATTAAGTTTCTTGGGTATTTTTGATCATTAGCTATTTCATAAATATTGGAGATTTTTTCATCTATAAATCCTAGACTACAAATTCGTAAAGCTCTCAAAAACATTGATGAGAATACCGACAGTCTAACTCTATCTTGATGTGAAGAATAATAGTGTATCACTGAAGTACATTCGTTCATCAAGGGTACAGGGGGTACATGAATAACCTGGCAGATGTACATGAACTACTGCCAGATTTACAAGGTATTAAACTTGCCACATTTACAAAAACATAAACATCCAACTACTTGTACTAGAACATGAACAAACTCCGATACACTGAACAGAAGATGACGGGGGGGGGGGGGGGAATGGAAGAACTGTACCACTCCCCAGCAACCCGAGGATCACCTCATTATATATGATCATTGCAGCAGAATGATTTACTGCCTAGGGAGGAGACCCCGGCGCCTGGTGACCCTTGTTGGACTAATGAAGGTACTCGCGAGGCTGAGTACATCACTGGTAGTACTAGCAGTGGTGA
>NC_091296.1:59214680-59264680 GCF_038502225.1 Cherax quadricarinatus
ATAATAATAATAATAATAATAATAATAATAATAATAATAATAATAATAATAATAATAATGTTGAACGAGGCCGAATTTAGATTCAATATTCGTTACCTCGTAACTTTGCTCTCTGAGGACAGGCCATCAGAGAGAGTGGTGCATACTCCAACTGAGATCAAATTATTGCCATGTATAGATTTCTTGGAGCTATTGTTGTGTGGAGTTGGTAGGAGGATGGTGGTAGGAGGATGGTAGTGGGAGGATTGTGGTGGGAAGATGGTGGTAGGAGGATGGTGGTGGGATGATGGTGGTAGGATGGTGGTGGTTAAGGCTAGGAGTTCCTTGGGTGTTAGTTGTGTTGAGAGAAATGTCTCACAACCAGTGTTTCTATCTCTCTTCTCCAGCAGTAATGTCATGCAGAGGGGACACACACACACACACACACACACACACACACACACACACACACACACACTCTCTCTCTCTCTCTCTCTCTCTCTCTCTCTCTCTCTCTCTCTCTCTCTCTCTCTCAGCTCAGGTCAACACCTTCCTCAGCCTCTCCTCTTTAATCTGCCTTCCTCCTCAGGCTGTAATGGAGGAGAGGTGAGGTGGAGGGAGGGAGGGAGGGAGGGAGGGAGGGAGGGAGGGAGGGAGGGAGGGAGGAAGGGTTGGTTGGAAGGAGGGAGGGAAGAAGCCAAGGTGGATGCAAGACAGGAGGAGAGAAAGGCAGGTCTGAAGGAAGGGTAGGAAGGAACGAGGAAGGCAGATATGGAACAAAAAAAAAAAGAGGAAAGGATGCTGGGAGGAAGATAAAGAGGAAGAGAGGTAGGGAGAGATGGAAAGAGGAGAGTATTGCTCACAATAAACAGGGAGAGATGCTTTGAAACGAGAAAAGACGTCAGGGCAGGCTAAATGTAACCTTTCTTTATCAACAGAACAGGCCGTAGAAAAGGCAAAACTGCCTTTTCATTCATACACAGCGGGCAACGAAAAAAAAAGGTAAACACCAGATACTGACCAGAGGATACGCTAAAAAAAAAAACACGATCCTGGCGAGAGTTGCTGATGAGCCGGGCTGTGGTGCACACGCTGGACCGCCAGCCACTCACCAACCCAATAACTGCTGAGACCAGCAACATGGAGAAGGTCTGGCCCGGGACCGGGCCGCAGGGACCATGACTAGTATCAATGGGTAGACATCTCTTGAAGAACGGGAAATCAGGAGAAACAGGAATACTGTTCTTGTTCAGAATGTTCACACCAGTACCACTGATGTTCACACCAGTACCACTGATGTTTACACCAGTACCACTAACGTTTACACCAGTACCACTAATGTTTACACCAGTACCACTGATGTTTACACCAGTACCACTAACGTTTACACCAGTACCACTAATGCTTACACCAGTACCACTGATGTTTACACCAGTACCACTAACGTTTACACCAGTACCACTAATGTTTACACCAGTATCACTGATTACACCAGTACCACTGATGCTTACACCAGTACCACTGATGTTTACACCAGTACCACTGATGTTTACATCAGTACCACTGTTTACACCAGTACCACTGATGTTTACACCAGTATCACTGATTACACCAGTACCACTGATGTTTACACCAGTACCACTGAGGTTTACACCAGTACCACTGATGTTTACACCAGTACCACTGATGTTTACACCAGTACCACCGATGCTTACATCAGTACCACTGTTTACACCAGTACCACTGATGTTTACACCAGTATCACTGATTACACCAGTACCACTGATGTTTACACCAGTACCACTGATGTTTACAACAGTACCACTGATGTTTACACCAGTATCACTGATTACACCAGTACCACTGATGTTTACACCAATACCACTTTTGTTTACACCAGTACCACTGATGTTTACACCAGTACCACTGATGTTTACACCAGTACCACCGATGCTTACATCAGTACCACCGATGCTTACATCAGTACCACTGTTTACACCAGTACCACTGATGTTTACACCAGTACCACCGATGCTTACATCAGTACCACCGATGCTTACATCAGTACCACTGTTTACACCAGTACCACTGATGTTTACACCAGTACCACCGATGCTTACATCAGTACCACCGATGCTTACATCAGTACCACTGTTTACACCAGTACCACTGATGTTTACACCAGTACCACCGATGCTTACATCAGTACCACCGATGCTTACATCAGTACCACTGTTTACACCAGTACCACTGATGTTTACACCAGTACCACCGATGCTTACATCAGTACCACCGATGCTTACATCAGTACCACTGTTTACACCAGTACCACTGATGTTTACACCAGTACCACCGATGCTTACATCAGTACCACCGATGCTTACATCAGTACCACTGTTTACACCAGTACCACTGATGTTTACACCAGTACCACCGATGCTTACATCAGTACCACCGATGCTTACATCAGTACCACTGTTTACACCAGTACCACCGATGTTTACATCAGTACCACCGATGCTTACATCAGTACCACCGATGCTTACATCAGTACCACCGATGCTTACATCAGTACCACCGATGCTTACATCAGTACCACCGATGCTTACATCAGTACCACCGATGCTTACATCAGTACCACCGATGCTTACATCAGTACCACCGATGCTTACATCAGTACCACCGATGCTTACATCAGTACCACTGATGTTTACACCAGTACCACCGATGCTTACATCAGTACCACCGATGCTTACATCAGTACCACCGATGCTTACATCAGTACCACCGATGCTTACATCAGTACCACTGTTTACACCAGTATCACTAATGTTTACACAACACTGAGAGGAGAGTAACACCGTTGTCATTTATCTTCCTCGACGTCAGTCCATTAAACAATTATTTCGCCTATCAGAATTCTTCGCCTAGAAGCTTAAAAATTATCAGTTGTCAATTATCAATTGTGTTTATTAATGACATTTTGAAAGCCTGAGCTTAAAATCTAATAAAGAGTATTCTCGGTATTTATAACACTCTTTGTATTATTGAGATCTCCTGAGGGAAATATGAAGGATGCTTCCGGGGGTCAGCGCTCCCCTCGGCCCGGTTCCAGACCAGGTCTTCTGGTGGATCAGGGTCTGATCGACCAGGTTGTTACTGCTGGTGGCACGCAGTCCAAGGTACGAATTACAGCCCTGCTGGTCGGGAACTTATTTGAGAAAAGTGTCCAGTTTCCCCTTGAAAACAGCCAGAGGTTTGTTGGTAATTCCTTTTATGAGCAGGGAGGGCATTGAAGAGTCGGGGACCTCTGACACTCAACGAGTTCTCTCTTAATGCACCGTCTATCAAGTCTTTTGTCATACGGAGTAATTTCAGTGTTCAGGTTTGGGACCAGTCCCTCCAGGATTTACTAGGTATAAATTATTATGCATCTTTCTCGCCTACGTTCCAATGAATGTAGTTGAAGGGACTTAAGAGCACTTCCAGTTCATAAGCTTCATTGTGTACAATGGAAATTCTCTGTACGTTTCCCGGTTCAGCAATCTCACCTGCCTTGACGGGGGCCGTAAATATATAGCAGTATTCTAGCCTGTAGAGAACACGACTTGAAAAAAGTATCCTCATTGGCTCAGCATCTCTCGTCTTGAAAACACTAGTTATCCAGTATATATTTTCCCTTCTGAAGCAATAGAACGCTGTTGTAAATCTTGAATGTGAGACCTTCTGACATCGTTACTCTTAAGTCCTGCATATGGAACTTTTACTCTTTTGAATGATCTGAGCTTGTTCTGTACTCAGTTTTTATTTCATATATCCTTCCATAGCAGAGCAACTGAAACTTATCCTCGTTAAACACCATAATGTTGTCTCAGGTACACTGGAAGACTTTATTTACATCCATTTGAAGATTCGCTGTTCGCTGTGTCTTCGACGGATACCATTATCATAGCGATTCTGGTGTCACCAGAAAAGGATGTTACAGTACTATGGTTGATATCCTTACCCATGCTAGATATGAGGAACAAAGCTTTTTTCACTGTGGCAGCCTCCGACTTGACTCTGTTGACTAGTACTCTGGGTTGTATTTCCAAAGAAGTTAAATATCCATCTGCCCAATTTTCCAGTAATTCATATAGCATGGTTGCACTTGTTGAGCACTCTTATACCAATATTTATCGTGTCTTCCACTTCATCCTGAACCACAATGAAATGATCTAGCAGTTGTGAAAGACAGGAGTGGCCTGCCCTAAACCCATGCTCCTCTGAATTGCATAATTGCAACAATCTTCCTTCTTAGAACCCGTTCAAAGATTTTGATAATGCGCAAAGTCAGTGATATTAGTCTATTGTTTTTTTTCGCAGCTGCTTTGCTGTCACCTTTGTATTAATAAAATTGTTAGTATTAATAAAACTAATATTAATCAATCTCTCAGCATTAGAAGGTCCCCTCATGGAAGGTTCCTTGATGTTGGTGAGGGGCTCTTGATTTAGGGAATTGGATCTGTGCTCCAGTTCCCCGAATTAAGCCTGAATGCCTTCCACATCCCCCCCTCCCCTGGGCGCTGTATAATCCTATGGGTTTAGCGCTTCCCCCTTGATTATAATAATAATAATAATCAGCATTAGAAAAATCTCAATATTTATAAAACTCTCTCTCTCTCTCTCTCTCTCTCTCTCTCTATATATATATATATATATATATATATATATATATATATATATATATATATATATATATATATATATATATATATATATATATATATATAAAACTCTCAGTATTTAAGTAGGTTGCAGCCTTTACAAAATTCTCAGCATTCACAAACCTCTCAGTATATATGTAACTCCGAGTATTAATGTGGCTCTCAGAATATATAAAATTCTTAACAATTATAAAACTCTCAGTATTGATAAAAATTTCATTATTTGTATAATTCAACATTTCACCTTTAATAAGAGCCACGAGGCGAGAGAGTTCACCTTTTTTTGGATTCAAATTTAATTATAAAATTGAAATAAGTTGACTATGATGAAGAATTTTCCGATTTCCTGTTTTGTATAGTTCAGTTTACAGTTCAGAGCTGTTATCCTAGCTGTTCAGTGGTTATCCTAGCTGTTCAGTGGTTATCCTAGCTGTTCAGTGGTTATCCTAGCTGTTCAGTGGTTATCCTAGCTGTTCAGTGCTGTAATCCTAGCTGTTCAGTGGTTATCCTAGCTGTTCAGTGCTGTTATCCTAGCTGTTCAGTGGTTATCCTAGCTGTTCAGTGGTTATCCTAGCTGTTCAGTGCTGTTATCCTAGCTGTTCAGTGGTTATCCTAGCTGTTCAGTGCTGTTATCCTAGCTGTTCAGTGGTTATCCTAGCTGTTCAGTGGTTATCCTAGCTGTTCAGTGCTGTTATCCTAGCTGTTCAGTGGTTATCCTAGCTGTTCAGTGCTGTTATCCTAGCTGTTCAGTGGTTATCCTAGCTGTTCAGTGCTGTTATCCTAGCTGTTCAGTGGTTATCCTAGCTGTTCAGTGGTTATCCTAGCTGTTCAGTGGTTATCCTAGCTGTTCAGTGCTGTTATCCTAGCTGTTCAGTGGTTATCCTAGCTGTTCAGTACTGTTATCCTAGCTGTTCAGTGGTTATCCTAGCTGTTCAGTGGTTATCCTAGCTGTTCAGTGGTTATCCTAGCTGTTCAGTGCTGTTATCCTAGCTGTTCAGTGCTGTTATTCTAGCTAAAGTCATTTACAAATAGTTGTTATACCGTTCTTAGCTCGTCTACAGGTTAAAAGCAGCTGTTATTATTTAACATGTTGCAGGCTGGTACCTACAAACATTCAGCATGTTGCAGGCTGGTACCTACAAACATTCAGCATGTTGCAGGCTGGTACCTACAAACATTCAGCATGTTGCAGGCTGGTACCTACAAACCTTCAGTATGTTGCAGGCTGGTACCTACAAACCTTCAGTATGTTGCAGGCTGGTACCTACAAACCTTCAGCATGTTGCAGGCTGGTACCTACAAACCTTCAGTATGTTGCAGGCTGGTACCTACAAACCTTCAGCATGTTGCAGGCTGGTACCTACAAACCTTCAGTATGTTGCAGGCTGGTACCTACAAACCTTCAGCATGTTGCAGGCTGGTACCTACAAACATTCAGTATGTTGCAGGCTGGTACCTACAAACCTTCAGCATGTTGCAGGCTGGTACCTACAAACATTCAGCATGTTGCAGGCTGGTACCTACAAAAATTCAGCATGTTGCAGGCTGGTACCTACAAACATTCAGCATATTGCAGGCTGGTATCTACAAACATTCAGCATGTTGCAGGCTGGTACCTACAAACATTCAGCATGTTGCAGGCTGGTACCTACAAACATTCAGCATGTTGCAGGCTGGTACCTACAAACATTCAGCATGTTGCAGGCTGGTACCTACAAACATTCAGCATGTTGCAGGCTGGTACCTACAAACCTTCAGTATGTTGCAGGCTGGTACCTACAAACCTTCAGCATGTTGCAGGCTGGTACCTACAAACCTTCAGCATGTTGCAGGCTGGTACCTACAAACCTTCAGCATGTTGCAGGCTGGTACCTACAAACATTCAGCATGTTGCAGGCTGGTACCTACAAACATTCAGCATGTTGCAGGCTGGTACCTACAAACATTCAGCATGTTGCAGGCTGGTACCTACAAACATTCGGCATGTTGCAGGCTGGTACCTACAAACATTCAGCATGTTGCAGGCTGGTACCTACAAACATTCAGCATGTTGCAGGCTGGTACCTACAAACATTCAGCATGTTGCAGGCTGGTACCTACAAACATTCGGCATGTTGCAGGCTGGTACCTACAAATATTCAGCATGTTGCAGGCTGGTACCTACAAACATTCAGCATGTTGCAGGCTGGTACCTACAAACATTCAGCATGTTGCAGGCTGGTACCTACAAACATTCAGCATGTTGCAGACTGGTACCTGCAATCAGTCACAACAGTAAGAGGTATACATTAATCTAAAACGTTATTATCATCATCTACGAAACGTTAATTATCACAGGAAAATAATATCCTTTTTCTCGAGTTTTAAGTAAAAAATTGCATGAAAAAAAAAATAGTTGACGCTAATTAAGTCAAAATGATAAACACTATAACAGCGCAGCGAAGAATTTTATGTAAACATAATTTTTAATAACCAAGTCAAGTATAGATATTTATGTTTTTGTATAATAATAATAATAATAATAATAATAATAATAATACTAGTAATCGTGACCGAAGGTAACCTTCTTACTGAAGCCAAACTAACGAAGAATATACACACCGAGAAGTGAATATCTTTGCGTATATACACTGACAGTTTATTTTAATCCCTACTTAAAAATGGTTATAATTTTAACAGTAATTTCTAAAGAGGTAGACCGGTAAGCCAGCGGAAGGCCTCGGTCAGATGACCAAAAGCTCCAGCGTCAGAAAACACTCGTCCTGTTTCCTGACAAACCTTACCTAACCTAACCTTAATCCCTGTTCTAGGGATTAAAGAATTAGTAACTGGTGATGAACTGGTAACACGGTAACCTTAATTAATGACCCCCGGGGACGGTCCATAAGGCTCTCAAAACCCAATTAACCAACCAACTGACAAATATAACACCACAAAGGTCGAGACACCTTTGCTAAGGTTCGTAGGTAAAACAAAAAACTGCAAATGCGAACAACTGTGGCACACAGGTCGAAAAATATATATATCCAGCACACAGGCACTAGAGGCCGGGCTCCCTTTGTCCAGTTTCACTGCTGGTCACAAAGCCAAACGGAATATTGGCAATATTAACAGAGAGAGGGAGAAAAAACGGACTAAACGGATAAACGGTTGTGCCAGCTACTGTTGTGGGAGTGGTTAAACAGGGCCCTTGTCCAACTTTCCCCTTTTTACTGTAAGAGAAAGAATGAATAAAGTATATATCGACGTGACGTGTTGTGCCGCTCTACTTTTTCTATATGTAAGATAAAAATATATCCCGTAGTACCATAGACGTACATTCGTACGCCCAATATACACATTTTTCTCTTCTGTGGGCAGATTTTAATCAAAATCTCTGTATGTGTGGGACACTAAAAATAAACAAAAATGCTGTCAGGTGAGGAATATCTCTGGACTGAGAAAAACAGAAGTGAATGGAGCACAAGAGCCACACACGACTACTTAGCTATGGTTTAGTTGCGTAAGCTACACGTCAGTCATTAATCTCTGCTAGCCTCTCCTATACGTCAGTTACCTCTGGTAATCACTTCCAAAAGTCAATTATCTCTCACTTCTAGCCTATCACATACACCAATTTTCTCTCGGTACTTCCTAATCTTTGCAGTTATCCACCCTGATGTTTCTAATTATCCCTCTTAACCTTCCTCGATATCCATCCTAATCTTCATTTCTCAAAATCTTTCTCATTATCATATTCATATATATATATATATATATATATATATATATATATATATATATATATATATATATATATATATATATATATATATATACACACACACACACACCCGTCACACCACGAAATAGAATAACACAGACATTGTTGTCCAACCAATAAGAGAGAATAAAGGGGTATGGACAATTTCAAATTAAACACACTAGGCCATCTTTTTTTTTACAGTCGTAAGAAGGGAGGAGCACTTCAGCAGGCCTATCCCCCCCCTGGAATCACCTCCATGAAGGAGGTGATTCCAAGACCCTGCCTCCTACACACACACACACACACACACGAGAGAGAGGGGTGGGTTGATTGCATCTTCTTGGACTGCAAGAAGGCCTTTGACACAGTTCCTCACAAGAGATTAGTGCAGAAGCTAGAGCATCAGGCGCATATAACAGGAAGGGCACTGCAATGGATCAGAGAATACCTGACAGGGAGGCAACAACGAGTCATGGTACGTAATGATGTATCACAGTGGGCACCTGTGACGAGCGGGGTCCCACAGGGGTCGGTCCTAGGACCAGTGCTATTTTTGGTATATGTGAACGACATGACGGAAGGGTTAGACTCAGAAGTGTCCCTGTTTGCAGATGATGTGAAGTTAATGAGGAGAATTAAATCTGATGAGGACCAGGTAGGACTTCAAAGAGACCTGGACAGACTGGACACCTGGTCCAGCAAATGGCTTCTCGAATTTAATCCTGCCAAATGCAAAGTCATGAAGATAGGGGAAGGGCACAGAAGACCACAGACAGAGTATAGGCTAGGTGGCCAAAGACTGCAAACCTCACTCAAGGAGAAAGATCTTGGGGTGAGTATAACACCGAGCATGTCTCCGGAAGCACACATCAATCAGATAACTGCTGCAGCATATGGGCGCCTGGCAAACCTGAGAACAGCATTCCGATACCTTAGTAAGGAATCATTCAAGACACTGTACACCGTGTATGTCAGGCCCATACTGGAGTATGCAGCACCTGTTTGGAACCTGCACTTGATAAAGCACGTCAAGAAACTAGAGAAAGTACAAAGGTTTGCGACAAGGTTAGTTCCAGAGCTAAGGGGAATGTCCTATGAAGAAAGATTAAGGGAAATCGGCCTGACGACACTGGAGGACAGGAGGGTCAGGGGAGACATGATAACGACATATAAAATACTGCGTGGAATAGACAAGGTGGACAAAGACAGGATGTTCCAGGGAGGGGACACAGAAACAAGAGGCCACAATTGGAAGTTGAAGACACAAATGAGTCAGAGAGATAGTAGGAAGTATTTCTTCAGTCATAGAGTTGTAAGGCAGTGGAATAGCCTAGAAAATGACGTAGTGGAGGCAGGAACCATACACAGTTTTAAGACGAGGTTTGATAAAGCTCATGGAGCGGGGAGAGAGCGGGCCCAGTAGCAACCGGTGAAGAGGCGGGGCCAGGAGCTAAGACTCGACCCCTGCAACCACAAATAGGTGAGTACACACACACACACACACACACATAAGCGTATTTAATATTACGACACACTGTCCTTTCGGCAGTATAAGCGGTAGGTGCCTGAGTGTTAATCTATTGCTGTTGGTAGTACCGTGGAGAGGATAATATACCTGAGGTAGGATAACAGCTCTTGACCTTTAATAGCTGAGATAGGCTAACAGCTCTTAGTTATTATGTCAGAAGAGAAAAGTGAGAGGGGGAGAAGACAGATTAGTATTAAGAGGGTAAGTAAATTAGAATAAAGGAGAGAGAAGAGGTAATTTGGGAACCAGAAACTAAGAGAATAAAATGAATATAGTGGGATTATATCGCGTGTGTGTGTGGGGGGGGGGGACAATTTCATTTCGTCTCATCCTAAAATCTTTACTCGGAGGCAGAAAATCTCAGCTGAAAAATAGCTCCGCGACGATTTGTTTCCCAGGTTATTGGAGCTGTTGATTAATGACGGTACTTATGGTGGCTGTGAAGTGATGCCAGACGACCCACATGTGTCACCCTTCTAGTACAGTGGTGCCTCCACTGGTTTCTAAAGTGGTACCTCCAGTAGTGAATCCAGTGGTGCTTCCAGTGGTGTCTAAAGTGGCACCTCCGCTCGTGATTCCAGGAAGGATATTGAGAACGTTCAAAACAAGAGAAGCCAAGCCAATGATCCTTTACAAATCACTTGTTCTCTCTAGGCTAGAATATTGCTGTACATTAACATCTCCGTTCAAAGCAGGTGAAATTGCAGGTCTAGATAGTGTACAGAGAACCTTTACTGCACATATATATTCCATCAAATACCTCAACTACTGGAACGTTAGAGGGAGGACATGGACCTGCTTCGCATGGGTCAGTAGGCCTGCTGCAGTGTTCCTTCTTTCTCATGTTCTTATGTTTGGAAGCGCTTGACTTGTACTCACTGTAACGCAGGTGAGAGGTATCATAATCTACACTTGGAAAATCCTAGGAATGGTGCCGAATCTGCACACAGAAATCACTCCCTATGAAAGTAAAAGACTGGGCAGGCGGTGCAAAATATTCCCAATGAAAAGCAGGGGCGCCATTGGTACACTAAGAGAAAACACTGTAAGTGTCCGGGGCCCAAGACTGTTCAACAGCCTCCAACCATGCATAAGGGAAATTACCAATAGGCCCCTGGCTGCCTACAAGAAGGAGATGAACAGATACTTAAAATAGGTGCCGGATCAGCCGGGTTGTGGTTCGTACGCTGGACTACGTGCGGCCAGCAGTAACAGCCTGGTTGATAAGGCCCTGATCCACCGGGAGGCCTGGTTGAGGACCGGGCCGCGGGGGCGATGATCCCCAGAATCCCCTCCAGGTAGACTCCAGGTAGTGGTGTCCCCAACAAGTAAAATCACTGATCACAGGACAGAGAAGAGTGACGTCAGAGGAGGGACCAGCCAGCCTCAGGGCATCTCTCAAGACTCATCTAATGTCCATCTCAGCAGGCCCATTCATCCTCCTCTCCCAGTCTTCCTCCAACAGAACAATAAATCAACATAACCCTCACCCTTCTTCCTTCCCAGCCCTCATCTACATACATATTCCTAACCCCTTCCCCTTTAACCAGTCCAACCCCTACACCTCTAATATCACACAAGAGAAATGAATTGGAGGAAGTAATATCTGAGATAGTTACAGACATCATAGCACTTACAGAGACGAAATTAACTATAATAACAGATGCAATATTTCCAGCAGGACATCAGGTAATGAGGAAAGAGGAAAGAAGGGGAGAGGGAGAAGTGGCACTGCAAATCAGAAATCAGTGGTATTTTGAGGAGATGAGATACACAAAAATGAGTCAAATGGCTAACTGGTGGGTACAGTTAAGACTGGGGGACCCACAGTGGTAGTCACAGTGATTTATAATCCTCCGTGCCTATCATTCCACCCCACTAACAATCTACCTAAGCACACCAAACCCATGTATTACAATCAGATAGTATGAGACCAAGACTGAAATTCAAAGATAACAAGGCACTGGTTAACACCATAGCAGAAACAGCAAGAAGAGCCCACATAACCAAAGCTAAGTTACAAATCATTAATGATTTCAACCAGAAATGATCTGGGTCTCAGAGGGACGACCAGAAACATGGAGGGTTAAGGTGACGGACAACATTGTGTCAGCACGTCAGGGGACAGAACAAAGGACGAGGGAATGACCCAGCAAGATTGAATCTAATATTCACCACAACTGCATCTATTATAAGTGAAACAGAATATGAAAGGCATCTAGGCGCCAGCAAAGACACAGTACTGACGTTTAAATACAGTTTAGAGGTCAACATTGAGGTAAGAATAGCAGGTGGAGGACAGGAGTAAACAGAATTCGCAAGAGGAAGCTATGCAGCGATGGCAAAATTCCTTAACAAAGTGAAAAGGAAACAGGACACAAGAAGGAAAAACAACGAATGAGAAGAAAGAACACTTAGAAAGTATGGGGAGGACGAGGAGGAGGATGAGAACTCTCTCCATTCACAACCTCCACTACAAGATTATCCATTTTCCTCTGAGCTGCGTATGTGCAGTAGCTGTTAACCTGTCGTGAAGAGCACCTTAAAGAACAAATAGATGACTGGAGAATAAGGATGAGGCACAGAAATGAAGACGGAATCACAAAGAAGAGCAGCCAGCGAAGGACAGAGTGGCAGAAGCTAATCCGGATATAATTGCTATAATGGAAACAACAGTTATATGAGTACTAGCCAACGCAATGTTCTCAGATAGGTAAAATACACCGAATATAAACAAACAAGACCGAGAAATAGCAAAAAATACTGAAAACGAGCAAGATTACCGAGAGTGAGTAAAAATTAAACCATACCACGGGAGGGGGTTGAACACGTGGCGAGTCGTAAAACTCACTCGCCACGAGTTCAATGCCCACCCGTAGTATGGTTCGTTTGCAATTGTGTCATTACGATTTCGTGAGTTATGTTACTGGAAATAACTACTGAATTAAGTTAAGCCTTAACGAATCCAGTTAAACATTACTGAATTCCTTAACATCACTCACGTTGCCTCTTCCTGATGTTTTCATGAGAGGAACAACAAAGTGTAAAACAGTTTTTTCCTTGGAGCTGTGTCTGTCTCTCGTAATTAATTTCTGGAGCGAATTTCATTTACTTCCGCCTGTTTTGGTGGACAGGAGAGGAAGAGGAGGGGGTTAGGAGATAGGAGGAGGAGGAGGAGGAGGAGGAAAGACTAGCGATCAGGAAGGATTGCTGGAAAAGTGGACAGGAAGGTATCCTCAGTTATCCAGTCTCACCCTGGTTCTTAGATTAGACACATAACTACAGACCAGACTCAGATCATTGCGACTACACCTCCATGACACAGGAATGATCACACCTACACAGTCATCACGGATATTAATCACCAATCATACAAAGCATGCAGAACCTGCAGATGGCACCACTGTCGACGATTCATTGCTAATTGGATGGTTCCAACTGTTATCATCAAATAAACTATTGAGATTAATTACAGCTCTCGGATATTACCTCATTGAAGCTGGTAATCAATATTATCTGAGTGTATAGAACATTCACAATAATCTAAAGCAGAACGTAATTAGATGTGTTCAAATTAAAGGTAATAATGGGGAGCACTATTCACACACACACACACACACATACACACACACACACACACACACACACACACACACACACACACACACACACACACACACACACACACACACACACACACATATATATATATATATATATATATATATATATATATATATATATATATATATATATATATATATATATATATATATATATATATTCAACAAGTCGGCCGTCTCCCACCGAGGCAGGGTGACTCAAAAAAGAAAGAAAATCCCCAAAAAGAAAATACTTTCATCATCATTCAACACTTTCGCCACGCTCACACATTATCACTGTTTTTGCAGAGGTGCTCAGAATACAACAGTTTAGAAGCATATACTTATAAAGATACACAACATATCCCTCCAAACTGCCAATATCCCAAACCCCTCCTTTAAAGTGCAGGCATTGTACTTCCCATTTCCAGGACTCAAGTCCGACTATATGAAAATAACCGGTTTCCCTGAATCCCTTCACTAAATATTACCCTGCTCACACTCCAACAGATCGTCAGGTCCCAAGTACCATTCGTCTCCATTCACTCCTATCTAACACGCTCACGCACGCTTGCTGGAAGTCCAAGCCCCTCGCCCACAAAACCTCCTTTACCCCCTCTCTCCAACCCTTTCGAGGGCGACCCCTACCCCACCTTCCTTCCCCTATAGATTTATATGCTTTCCATGTCATTCTACTTTGATCCATTCTCTCTAAATGACCAAACCACCTCAACAACCCCTCTTCTGCCCTCTGACTAATATTTTTATTAACTCCACACCTTTTCCTAATTTCCACACTCCGAATTTTCTGCATAATATTTACACCACACATTGCCCTTAGACAGGACATCTCCACTGCCTCCAACCGTCTCCTCGCTGCTGCATTTACCACCCAAGCTTCACACCCATATAAGAGTGTTGGTACTACTATACTTTCATACATTCCCTTCTTTGCCTCCATAGATAACGTTTTTTGACTCCACATATACCTCAACGCACCACTCGCCTTTTTTCCTTCATCAATTCTATGATTAACCTCATCCTTCATAAATCCATCCGCCGACACGTCAACTCCCAAGTATCTGAAAACATTCACTTCTTCCATACTCCTCCTCCCCAATTTGATATCCAATTTTTCTTGATCTAAATCATTTGATACTCTCATCACCTTACTCTT
Source organism: Cherax quadricarinatus (assembly GCF_038502225.1). Classification (NCBI taxonomy): domain Eukaryota; kingdom Metazoa; phylum Arthropoda; class Malacostraca; order Decapoda; family Parastacidae; genus Cherax; species Cherax quadricarinatus. The sequence continues at coordinate 59,229,418 of NC_091296.1, forward strand.
TTCTATGTTCACTTTCAACTTTCTACCTTTACACACATTCCCAAACTCATCCACTAACCTTTGCAATTTTTCTTTAGAATCTCCCATAAGCACAGTATCATCAGCAAAATGTAACTGTGTCAATTCCCATTTTGAATTTGATTCCCCATAATTTAATCCCACCCCACTCCCGAACACCCTAGCATTTACTTCCTTTACAACTCCAACTATAAATATATTAAACAACCATGGTGACATTACACATCCCTGTCTAAGACCTACTTTTACCGGGAAGTATTCTCCCTCTCTTCTACACACCCTAACCTGAGCCTCACTATCCTCATAAAAACTCTTTACAGCATTTAGTAACTTACCACCTATTCCATATACTTGCAACATCTGCCACATTGCTCCTCTATCCACTCTATCATATATATATATATATATATATATATATATATATATATATATATATATATATATATATATATATATATATATATATATATATATATATAATGTGTGGCGTGCCGAATAGGGAAAATTGCTCAATTAGCAAGAACTTGTTTAAAATTAAGCCCTTCCTAAAATTTTCTTTTATAAGTTGCAAGATATTTTTTTTATTTATGTTAATGTAAAAATTAATAATTTTGTACCAAAAGTACTTCCAAAAACTTACCCAACCTTATTATAACAAGCGCAATTTAATTTTGCCTAATGGAACTAAATATATTTTATATAAGTTTACAATAATTTAATAATAAACAAACACAATGAAATATATTTTTTTCGTTAGGTTAAGAATGATTTTTTGCGAAATTATTGCATACACAAATGTTCGCTTGTCTTATTCGGCGAGAACAGCATTGCTATTTATGCTACAATCGCAAGTTTTACCTATTCGGCACGACATATATATATATATATATATATATATATATATATATATATATATATATATATATATGCACGAGGTAGCTCGAATCTGTGTAGAAAGAATTTTTTTAAAAAGAAACCTACTCGACCACCTTGACTGCCTCAGCACAATCTCCTCCCAGGAGTTGTTTCACGTCTCCACAACGTCAGGCGCACCAGAAAAATTCTCCTCTGGGTGCTGAAGATGCAGTATTTGCATGGGAGACGTCACTTAGCAGGAACAACGAGGCAGTTTGGCCTCCTTCCCACGTCTCGTGCCCCCCCCCTCATCAAAAACTCACTCACACAACAACTTCATCAGCGACCATCGTGAGGTCGGATGGAAGGATAGGCAGCGAGGGGTAAGATGGGGATGGCAGGGAGACAACGAGGGGCAGACACGTAGGATAAAGAGGAGATGGCAAGGCTGTAAGGTAAATAAGGATAGCTTGAGAATGACAGGCGTAGGATTAATAAGGCTAGGGGGAGGGTGGAAGAACGCTACCCTAGGATTAGCAAATTCAATTCAAATTCAAATTCAAAGTTTATTCTCTATAAGGATTACAATGCTGAGTTTACAGAAATTTGGTTATTGTGTGGTTTACATGTAGTAAAATAGTGATTACAGAGTGTACCACTAGAACGCTTAGCATGGCTAGGCATTTCGGGCAGACTTAGTTTTATTCTTAATTGTAAAATATTACAAATTATGAGGTAAGTTGGTATTATGGCTAAGTGACTAAATACTAGTTTGTGAGTTTAGCAATGTGAATGCTTTTGTTTTGGCACAGTACATAGTTTCAGTATTGGAGTATCACAGGATTCATTATTTTAAGATTGAGATTAATATTTCTGTTTATGGTCAAATGAGTGAGTGAGTGTAAGTGTGAACCACCAGGTGGTATTCGTGTAGTTAGTTGACGGGGTGTATCAGGGAGATAAGATGTTTTCTAATGGTAGTTTTGAAGGTGATGAATGTGTCTGCAGTTCTAGAGTTCTCAGGTAGGGTATTCCAGATTTTAGGGCCTTTGACATACATTGAATTTTTGTAAAGGTTTAGTCGGACACGGGGAATGTCGTAGAGATGTTTGTGTCTGGTGTTATGCCTGTGGGTTCTGTCACAACTATCAAGAAAGCGTTTTAGGTCAAGGTTGATATTAGAGTTTAAGGCCCTGTAGATGTAGATTGCACAGTAGTAAGTGTGGATGTACTGAACAGGGAGTAAGTTTAGGTCTATGAAGAGTGGGGGGGGGGTGTTGCCAGGGATGGGATTTAGTGATTATTCTTACTGCAGCTTTTTGTTGGGTTATTATTGGCTTTAGGTGTGTTGCTGCAGTTGATCCCCAAGCACAAATAGCATAGGTGAGGTATGGATAAATAAGTGAGTGGTATAGTGTGAAAAGGGCATTTTGCGGCATGTAGAATCGTATCTTGGAGAGGATCCCAACCGTTTTGGATACTTTTTTGGTTATATGCTGGATATGGGTGCTGAAATTCAGGTTGTTGTCAAGGTATAAGCCTAGGAATTTGCCCCCATTATTTCTGGTAATTAGAGTGTTGTCAATCTTAATGTTAATTTGTGCATCTCCTGCTCTGCTACCAAACATAATATAGTAGGTTTTGTCAGTGTTAAGCGTAAGTTTATTGGCTGTCATCCAAGTCGATATTTTGATCAGCTCCTCATTCACAATGGTGTTGAGGGTGGCAAGATTAGGGTGAGAGATGACATAAGTCGTGTCGTCAGCAAAGAGAATGGGTTTCGGGTGTTGGGATACGTTTGGAAGGTCACTGATGTATATGAGGAAGAGCAAGGGACCAAGGACACTTCCCTGCGGAACTCCAGTATCAAATGGCCGTGTTGCTGATGCTGTCTTTAATGGTGACATACTGATACCTATTAGTAAGGTAAGATTTGAAATAAGCAAGCGCATGGCCTCTTATACCGTAATGATCAAGTTTGTGGAGTAGGATGTCGTGGTCTACTGTGTCAAAAGCTTTTCTTAGGTCAATAAAAATTCCTAGTGGATATTCCTTATTTTCCAATGCTGTGTAAAGCAGATCTAGCATTTTTATGATTGCATCATTAGTGCTTTTATTTTTCCTGAATCCAAATTGGCAGGGGTTGAGTATGTTTTGAGCCGTTATAAATGAATACAGTCTCCTGTGCACGAGTTTCTCAAAGATTTTGGATAGCAATGGTAAGTTAGATATTGGCCTATAGTTGTTTAAGTCTGTAGGGTCACCACCTTTATGTATTGGTGTAACCCTTGCCATCTTGAGTAGTTTCGGGAAGGTGCTAGTCTCTAGTGACTTGTTAAAAAGTAATGAAAGAGCAAGTGAAAGGACATGGGCCGCTCCCTTGTACAGTAATGGTGGGACATGAGACAGATTCCCCGAGTTATTTTTAAGTGACTTTATAATCTCGGTGACTTCCGTGGGCTCAGTTGGTGCAAGATAGAAGGAATTAGGGAAATTCCCATCTAGGTAGTCCCCGGCATGGGCATTGGTTTGTGGGATTTTACTGGCGAGATTAGATCCTATGGTTGAGAAGAAGTCGTTTATCTTGTTAGCTGTGTCAGTGGGATGTAGTGGTGTTTCATTAGGTTTAGTTAGGACAATATTCTTGGTTTTTCTCAGTTTGTGGGTCCCTAGAATCTGAGAGAGTGTTTTCCAGGTCTTTTTTATATCTCCTCTAGTGTCTGTGAATCTACTGGAGTAGTATAGTTGTTTGGCTTTCTTTATTACTTTGGTGAGAGCTGATGAATAGTGTTTAAGAATATCTTTGTGTATTAAGCCCTGTCTATATTGCTTTTCATATTGGTGTTTCTTGTCAGTGGATTTCAAAATGGTGCTGGTTAGCCATGGGCAACCAAGCCGTTTGTTTGTGATCTGTTTTGTTTTTATAGGACAATGTTTGTTGTATAGTCTAAGTAATTTGTTAAGAAAAATGTCTGTCCAGTCATCAATACCATTGGCCTTGGAGAATTCTGTAGGCCAGTCAACAGTCTCTAGGTCAGCTGTGAACTTCCTTACTGAGGCCTCGTCATGGAGTCTAAATGAGACTTTGTTGTATTCAAGTGGTGGTTTACTAATGTTTGTCAGGAGGAAGGTAGGGTAGTGGTCTGTAGTGCTATCTGTGATTATCCCTGATTTAAGGGGGGCTAGTATATTGGTCCATATGTGGTCTATTATGGTTGCACTTGTCTCAGTGAGCCTGGTTGGTTTAGTTATTGTTGGTATGAGAAGTGTGTTGTTCATATTGTTGATGAAATCAGTTACAGGCTGATCATCTAGTAAGCCAAGGTTGATGTTGAAGTCTCCAGCTAAGAGAAGGTGGTGCTTATTCATTTGTCTGTTTGTTATTAGTGACTTTAATTTCTCACTGAAATTTGGGATGTTTGTGTGAGGTATCCGGTAAATGGCACCGATTGTTATAGGCGTCTTAAGGTTTTTTACAGTAAAATTAGCAAAAATGTATTCCCCATATTCATCACTAAAGCAAGTGGTGCTAATACAAGATAATTGGTTAGAGTAATAGATTGCAATACCACCCCCAACTTGGTTTGGTCTGCAGTTGTGAATTGCTGTGTATCCTGGTAGAGGGTAGATATCTATTGTGTCCTGCTTAAGCCAGGTCTCAGTAAGAATATTGCAGGAGAAGGGTGTCTTTAGTGATTCAAGGAGTGCTAGGAGGTCATCATAGTGTTTGCTTAAGGACCTGATGTTGTAGTTAAGTACTGATAGACTTTTAGCATTGTTTAGGATAGTGCTGGCTTGTGATGTTGTGTAATAAAGGCAGTTACTTTCCAATAGGTTTTGGTTGGGTGTCAGATTATGGAGGTTTAGATCAGGGTCAACGTGATCAATCATCTTCTAGGTTTAAATTATGGTTATTTATATCCTGATATGGAGAGGGCGACAGAATTTCTAACTTAGAACAGACAAGACGGATAGAACGACTGAACTAGTGACTTTCTAACTTAGAACAGACAAGACGGATAGAACGACTGAACTAGTGACTTTCTAACTCAAGATTCTGTTAATTCCGCAAAAGCCTTTGCTTTTTTTTTAAGCCAAAAATCGTCCTTCGTTGCAGTGGTTACTAGGATGATACTACCACAGGTGACATGCTCGGCGCTATGCTCATTACCGGTTGACCTCAGGTGACATGCAAGGCGCTATGCTCACCACCAGCGGTCGACCTCAGGTGATATGCTTGGCACTATGTTCACCACCAGGGGGGTCAACCTCAGGCGACATGCTCGGCGCTATGCTCACCACCAGGGGGGTCGACCTCAGGTGACATGCTCGGCGCTATGCTCACCACCAGGGGGGTCGACTTCAGGTGATATGCTCGGCGTTATGCTCACCACCAGGGGGTCGACCTCAGGTGACATGCTCGGCGCTATGTTCACCACCAGGGGGGTCGACCTCAGGTGATATGCTTGGCACTATGTTCACCACCAGGGGGGTCAACCTCAGGCGACATGCTCGGCGCTATGCTCACCACCAGGGGGGTCGATCTCAGGTGACATGCTCGGCGCTATGTTCACCACCAGGGGGGTCGACCTCAGGTGATATGCTCGGCGTTATGTTCACCACCAGGGGGGTCGACCTCAGGTGACATGCTCGGCGCTATGCTCACTACCAGGGGGGTCGACCTCAGGTGACATGCTCGGCGTTATGTTCACCAGGGGGGGGGTCAACTTCAGGTGACATTCTCGGCGCTATGTTCACCACCAGGGGGTTGACCTCAGGTGACATGCTCGGCGCTATGTTCACCACCAGGGGGGTCAACTTCAGGTGACATTCTCGGCGCTATGTTCACCAGGGGGTTGACCTCAGGTGACATGCTCGGCGCTATGTTCACCACCAGGGGGGTTGACCTCAGGTGACATGCTCGGCGCTATGCTCACCACCAGGGGTCGAATTCCAGTAGCCGCTTATATGACGAATCTTTTAGCTCATCCAGGTCCATTTGAAGCCTTTCCTGGACCTCATCAGTTTTTGTCTCTCCCAGACATGAAGCTGTTCAATAATTTAGTAAGTTTGCATAGAAGGAATCGTCTTCCTGAAGATATTGGTCCCAGAAGACAGTAAGTCTTCAGAACCGAGTACGTCACAGAAGTACTAATGTTTTTCAGACTGGGCAAAAAGATCGGCGAATTTCATGCTAACTCTTTTTTATTAAATTCAGGAATAACTAGCGCCAAGCTTTTTTTTGTACTTAGTTTTCCATACGTTGTAGTGTCAGGAAATACTTGGCCTTATGCACAAGATTAAACAAAACATATAAATTCTATATGTATCGGCCAATGTCTTTTAGGTGAATTAATGTGAATCTAAGAACTGAAAATGGTCAACTTATAAAACGAAAAAAATTACTGAAAAAAGATGAAGGATCATTTTCGCCATTATTATGACCCCCCAACAGCGACATAAAACTTTCAGAATTGCCTGGCATGTACAGCCACACACGGCGAAGGCGTCTCCACCAGAAAAAAAAAAAACAATCAAGTAATGGTGTCGTGCCGGAGTTTGCCTGATGGACATGTATGTTCAGAGCTGAGTTACTCTTGAAACATCATAGAAGTTCAGGTTTACCTCGGTTCCAGGTCTTGTATCATCACATTCATAGTATATAACAATGCAAGGTTGATGAATAAGATACATGCATAACACCTACGTATCCTTATCGGTGAAGACGTCTCGCCAATCACTGGTTTCTTCCAATCTAATACACAGAATATACAGTATTCAAACACAATGGAACGTGTTGCAGTGGTGACGTGACTACTGCATTCAATGATGATAGAATGTCAGAGTTATAGATATAGTACATTCTAGCTTTACTCTTGTGAATAGTAAGGTATAGTTTGTCAGTAGAAATGGGAAAATTTCTGCGAGAATTTTTAGTCGAGTGATGACCGGCTTAATGGCACTTTTGGTCATGTGACTGAGGCCATTTCCTGGTCAAAATATAAATACAACATCAAAAGATGCGATGATGTGTACCTTGTTAAGTGTCAGAGAGAGTCTGAGAAATGGGAGATAATCAGCAGTGACCTGAGGAAGAGAAGTGTGTTTATAACTCCTGTGGTCGAACATGAAGTGCTCTACCTTATGTTCATCTACTCTGTGATGGTTCTACTCAAAGCCGAGACCACAGCAGTCTACTGCACATCTACCATGGAAGGGTTCCATGAAGCACTGATCCCACAGCGGTCTCCTCGACATAGCATGGCTCCTGGGGTCACGGTGCAGTGTCTGATGTCAACACAGTCTTCCCAGATGGAGAATATTTACGACTCTGGTGAAGAAAAGAGAGAAGCACAGAACAAGCTGTTATTGTGGCAGCGTGTCCCCCTCTGTGTCTTGTCTTCATTACGACCGAACAATCTCGTCTTTTATTCCTCCCTGTGGTGCAGCTAGCTAAGGCACCGGTCTGGTAACTCTAGGAACACCAGCTAGTTTGAACCCTCACCACTCTGCCGTGGAAATACTAACCAAATCCAGTGAGCGTAATTATTTTTTGTATAACACCGGAAAAAAAATCTGAATAACATACACTGTTAGAGGATTAAGAACTATTCTATATTTGTTCTTTATTTTTTCATGGGATGATCTAATTGTTCAGACGATGACGTTTCTCATGGCAGGAGTCAAAAGGATTATTTTTTTTTCGCAGGAAAGTTGCAACATAAATAACAACAACACGCGATGATTGATTCCTTTCCCAGGATGTATAAACACAAGATTTTGAGGTATGTATATACACGAGTCTTACTGTATTAAGTATGGGAGTAACAAGTAGTGGCAAAGTTAAAAATTACAATGAAATGAAAAAGGAAATTCGTACAACTACACTAGACACAGGCGTCTCTGGATACTTTTGAAAAACTGACAAAGAAACTTCAAACCCACAAAATTAAAAAAAAATGAAAGACATTTCGGTACCGTCCAAAACCATCATCAAATCTAGAAGGAGAAAAAATGGGGAGAGGAAGAGGTGAGGTGAGGTCAGCGGGAGGTGAGGTCAGCGTGGAACAACAATGAAAGTGGAAACGATCAAGCAAGGTGCCTTGATTCCTTTCAAGGACTGTTGATCCAAGGAGACGGAGTTACTTTCCCCTTCCCTCGAATAACACCTGACTAGCTCCCACACTTCTCATCACTAAAGAGTTCTTCCACTCTTAAGAGTGTAATCCTTCATCTTCAATAATAATAATAATAATAATAATAATAATAATAATAATAATAATAATAACAATTATAATAATAATAATAACAATTATAATAACAGTAATCTCAGTAGTACCAGTACCAGTAACCAGTTACCAGTGTCAGTAGTAGTGACTCACTATCAACCGTCTGTGTGAATCACTTGTTATTCACTGTTACAGCTGACCTTAGCATGTTTTGAACGCCGCTCATCCCTAGGAACCATCTCGTGAGTCAGTCTAAAGATAGGGAGCGGAGACGTAGGTCAGGCTGGGCACTTCCCATATATTCCGTTTTAATTATACTCCATTATTGCCTATGTGAGTATCCTTTACCCAATCCACGTTACCGAACCCAACGGGACAGTAATAATTATAACAAAAATAATTTGAACAATAACAATAATAAATAATAAAACAACAATAATAATAACTGTAATAATGTTGATAGAATTACCGACAAAATGCAACTAATGCAATATTGTTATTGTCTCTTGACAAAGCTCCTGAAGAACGAAACGTTGCCACAATAAAAATATCTCATTAGATGCATGTGTCCTTTTACCTAACAATAATAATAACAACAATACTAAAATACAGCAGCACATTAAGTTTGAAGCCGCTCGGAAGACGCTTTATCAGGTTAAAGAGGGTTGAGAACTTGAAGCCAGTCAGTCGGATTCGCTTCTCAGAGAATATCGCATGCAAAATGTATTTGAATAATACAGATATAAACCGAACATTGGAGGAGCTTACGACGACGTTTCGGTCCGACTTTGACCATTTACAAAGGCACACGGCACAATACTGTGACTGGGACAATCTGTGCATTGTTCCAGTCACGGTATTGTGCCTTTTTTGTCCCTTGGTATATGAGAGTTCTGTGTCTTCTGTATACCTGCCTTGAAAAATTTGAAGCCTATCGATGAGTCCTCGTGTTATGAGCTAAATAAACACGAAACTTCGGAGGGAGGCTCTAATAAAAAATAGTCAAAACGTTTCAATTATCGTTGAACTAACACAGGTTCAGCTATTAGCTGGCGTCTCACACAAAGCTCAAAGTCAGCGTAACTTTTGGAAACAGCGTGATTGTTCGTTGTAAATCCCTTCTGCATGTTCACTATACATACAATCTTACACAATGGACTGAAATCTTCGCACAATCTAAGTAAAGCCTTTCAGGCAGGCACCTAACAGCTCAACTGTGTTTACAATGTGAATTATGAACTATGAACCTGGAAAAGAAGTGTTTTGTGTGTGGTTGTGCGCTCCTGGTCCAGCCATTTGTGTTCACAGCCTAGTGCTTCACCACACGCACGGTACACAGCCTGGTGCTCCACCACACACGATACACAGCCTGGTGCTTCATCATACGCACGGTACACAGCCTAGTGCTCCACCACACACAGTACACAGCCCGGTGCTCCACCACATACAGAGTACACAGCCTAGTGCTCCACCACATACACGGTACACGGCCTACTGCTCCTACACACAAGGTATACAGCCTACTGCTTCACCACACAATACCATGACTGCAACAATTCACAATTAACCCAAACCGTGAGGAAACTATAGACGACTTTTCGGTCCGTCTTGTACCATTAAGTCACAGCTTGATAATGGCCCAGCACCAATCGAAACGTCATTTGAACTTTCCTCTCCACCGTGTGTTATCCATTAATCATTACTACTCTAAATTCCACTTATAAAAAAAAAATGGAGTGTATCTCTTACAGTGAGTTGGAGCGAGTATTGCACTCACTCCTCCTGATAGCTCCATTTTTGTTTTAAATCGCTGGACTAAAAGGGCCGTCGGCCGTTATATGAACTCTGCGGTCAATCGGAAAGCAATGAGAATATTTTTTCGCGAGCTATCAAGCGGGTGAAGCTGAAGTTCTGAGAGAGAGAGAGAGTGTAAATGCATCAACTTTTTGTGGGTACGGCTGTGAAGACTTATGGAATTTTCCGTCATATAAGGCGCACGAGTGTCGGCTGCTTGCTGGCACGATATTTTCAAGCAGTTGTAATGTTACGTCAGTAAATAACTGCTAAAGCGTAATCCAAAGCCTACCCTTGACCCTGACCTTACATAAGGGGAGCAGGGCGATTTTCCAAGTCTTTTAGGTGTAAAAAAGCGCGCCTTATATGCCAGAAATAACGGTACCCACTTAATGATTGCACAGGGAGAAATATAGCCGTTCTCTAACTATTTACACGGGATGTATACATTGAGGGGTGTATTTTTCTCAGCGTGTATATGCTGAGAGAAATGCACCCTATTTTCGTTACTGAAGTATTCTTGTCTGGTGGTGGGAAGGTTACTGAGGAGCCTTAATGAGCCTAGTGTAGTTGATAGGCTTTAAACCCCCATCATCTAACCATCCATCTACCCTACAGTTTCTCTGACTGTTTTGTTGCCTTTATATAAAGTCATGTCGTAAAAAAAACACCAGTGAGGTCTCTCCTAAATGCTATTGAATAAGGATATCGACAACTGAATAGCCAGAACTATGAAGGCCTTTCCATGTGCTATCCAATTTTGGCTGTATTTTTTTTTCATCCGCATTTAGGAAAAATTGCACTATATAGGAGATTTATGAGAGAGAGGTGACCTGTACCCACAAACGTACATAAAAGTATGAAGGAGCACTATGCTAGGTATGAAGTATGAAGGTGACCTATGCTAGGTTCTTCCATACATTTGAGGGTACTGAATGTGAGCAATAAAAAGACACTTGATTAGTGTAAAGTTACTTCTGTTAGAGAAGAGTGTCGCCCACTAGGGATTGATGAAAAAATAAAAAAACCTTGTGTGAGAAGTGCTACCTAGTATACACAAGTCTCTTACCTGCCTCGACAGTGATGGAATCTTGGCGTATAGAATCACTAAGCAGCAGAGCGAGACTCGAAATATCGCCCTTGAAAGGGCTCATCAAGTCCCACTTAGAGCGAAACGTCGTCTCAAAGAAATATTGCATCGTCTGTTTTTCATTCCTGGTTTGTTGACGGCTTACCGCTACACTCATAATCTCCATCGTGTACACTGAAGTCTTTATTCTAATCTATTCTAGGTGCTATTCTCAGGTGCTAAAGTTAATAAGTTCACTATTTTGCCATTATACTCCAAAGCTCATTTATTTGATTACCACTTTATTGTTCACCACAACTTATATTAGTCCCTTTTATATTATAATTTTATATTATAATTCTAACTTTAAAGAATTACCTTTAAAGTACTACCTACTATCATATTCCCAAGCTCCATTATTTGATCATCACTTTATTTGATCACCACAAATTATTTTAGTCCCTTTTATATTGTCTCCTTTATTTTAGCTTTAAAAAACTACCTTAGCTCATTATTTTTTACATTTGTTAAATAATTCAGGTGCTATTATTTTTAGCTTTAGAATATTTACTTTATTTTTTACTTAATTCTAACTATAGATCCACTACAAATCTTATGATTACAAGCATTGATCCTGATACCAACCTCTTATTTAATGACTTAAATGATTCAAACAGTAATTACTACACAGCAGAACAATCAAAGGCACTTCTCAGAGCCAACAACAACATAACTATCTTTAACTACAATATCAGATCTTTAAGCAAGCATTATGATGACCTCCTAGCATTACTAAATTCCTTGCATGCCAATATGTCCATTATTACACTAACTGGAACCTGGCTAAAGCCTGATACTACAGATGTCTATGCCAGTCCTGGTTACACAGCCATACACAACTGTAGGCCAGACCAACAAGGGGGTGGCACAGCTATATACTACTCAGACCAACTAGAATGTATCACTAATACTTGCACAAGGGATGAACATGGGGAATATATAATAGCTAAATTCAAATCCAAATACCTACAAAAACCTCTCACAGTGATAAACATCTACAGAATTCCACAATCAAACATTAGCCAATTTAGTCAAAACCTAGGAAGTATGATAACTGATGCACGCATGAACAAAGATCACTTACTACTCTCAGGTGACTTCAATATAAATCTCCTGCAAGACCAGGACCCACACGTTACTGAATTCACAAACACAATGAGTAACTGCATGTTGCTACCAACAGTAACAAAACCTACAAGAGTTACAGAGACTAGTGTTTCCCTACTTGACCACATCTGGACCAACACCATATCCCCTTTAAAACCAGGCATAATTACAGATAATACCACAGACCACTACCCTACTTTCCTCATAACAATTCTTGGTAAAATACCCCAAGACACTACTAAAGTCACCTTCAGACTTCACAATGAGGCAGCCATTAATAACTTCACAACAGCAGTAACAAACATTGACTGGCACACTGAGCTAGAAATCTATACAGATATTGACGAATGTTTTAATAATTTTCTAAAAAAGACCCAATACCTTTATAACAAGCACTGCCCTAAAAAAACTAAACAGATGACAGCTAAGAGACTGAACAGTCCCTGGCTAACACCCAGCATTCTCAAATCCATAAATACAAAACACCGATATGAAAAACAGTACAGAATGGGTCACATAACCAGAGACCAAACAAAACGTTACTCGTCAATCCTAACCAGCCTGATAAGAAGGGCAAAAAAATTGTATTATGAGAACAGATTATCCAACTTACGAGGTGATATAAAAAAGACCTGGAAGACCCTATCAGAAATTCTGGGAACAAAAAAGATATCACGACATAGCGAAATAAAATTAGCAAAATCAGATGAACCCCAACTCCCACCAACAGAAACAGCAAACAGACTCAATGATTTCTTCTTCACTATAGGTCAAAACCTTGCCAATAATATCCCAAGCTCAGATACCCCACCAAATGACTACCTCACTGGCAACTTCCCGAACACACTGTTCCTAGCTCCGACTAACCCATACGAAGTCTCCCTTATTATCAACGCACTGAAAAACAAGGCAGGAGATTTAAATACCTTACCACCCTTTATATACAAAAAAGCGTCACAAGTACTATCACCAATCATTGCAACACTCTTTAACAAATCCATTGAATCCTCCACCTTCCCTACAGTTCTCAAAATAGCAAGGGTCACCCCGATCCATAAAGGAGGAGACCAAACAGAGTTGAATAACTATAGGCCAATATCCAATTTACACCCTCTCTCAAAAATCTTCGAAAAATTAATTCATAAACGAATCCACTCCTACCTCATCTCCCATAACATTCTCAACCCCTGCCAATTTGAATTCAGGCCTAATAAAAATACTAATGATGCTATTATACACATGCTAGAACATATATACACTGCAATAGAGAAAAAAGAAGTCCCACTGGGGATCTTCATTGACTTACGTAAAGCTTTTGATACAGTTGACCATGACTTGCTCCACGTAAAATTGTCACACTATGGTATTAGAGGGCACTCCCTCAACTACCTCAAGTCTTACCTCAGCAACAGAAGCCAATATGTGTACGCAAATGGGGCAAGCTCTTCCGCACAACCAATTACAGTTGGTGTCCCACAGGGAAGTGTCCTTGGCCCTCTTCTCTTTCTCCTATACATAAATGACCTACCAAATGCTTCGCAATTACTCAAACCCACACTTTTTGCAGATGACACCATATACGTCTTCTCTCACCCGAGCCCAGTCACGCTAGCCAATACTGTAAACACCGAATTACAGAAAATATCTACCTGGATGAGGACTAACAAACTTACACTAAACATTGACAAAACCTACTTCATTCAGTTTGGTAGCAGAGCTACAGATGTACCTCTTAACATAACGATAAACGGATCACCTATCACAAAGCTAACAGAGGGAAAATTCTTAGGAATCCACCTCGATAACAGACTCAAATTTCATACACATATACAACAAATTTCTAAGAAAATTTCCAAGACTGTAGGCATACTATCGAAGATACGGTACTATGTTCCACAGTCAGCCCTCCTGGCCCTTTATCACTCTCTTATTTACCCCTATCTCACCTATGGAATTTGTGCATGGGGCTCAACAACAACTAACCATCTCAGACCACTAATTACCCAACAAAAGGCTGCAGTTAGAATGATAACAAATTCTCACTACAGGCAGCACACTCCACCAATATTCAAAACACTCAACCTACTCACCATACAAAACATCCATACTTATTATTGCACTTATTACATACATAGAACACTTAACTCTGATATTAACCCTCCCCTCAAACATCTCCTTGCCAACCTCAACAGAACACATGACCATAATACAAGGCACAGATCACTCTTTGATGTTCCTCGTGTCCATCTCAAGCTATGCAAAAACTCAATGCACATAAAAGGCCCTAAAATCTGGAATTCATTACCTGTAAATATAAAAGAAACACTACCTGTTTATAAATTCAAGTCTCTTCTCAAAGATCACTTACTCACTCAAAACCAAATAAATACTGAATAACTGAACCATATAAATTGTATATCCTAAATGTTACTCACAATTATATCACACACTACCTAACAGAATACTCCATTCTACTGAATGAACAGCAATGCATGCAACCATAGGACCTGTCTTTGTAATACTCATTTGTATTTTATAGTTATCTGTTTACAGTAATGTCTTATCACTGATTTCATCATTGCTTAGTTAATCTTAAGTTAATTTTAAGCTAGCCCGTAATGCTATGCATATAAGTGGCTTTGGCATGCTGCTCTTACCTGTATTTTTTGTACCTCTGTTTGTATGCTAAAATTTCTAAATAAATAAATAAATAAATTTGCCGGTATGGATCCCGGCCCGGATCTCTTCCAATTTGGTGACCCGGCATTGGCTCCCCTGGTAGGTAAGTGTCGTTTATCTCTTCTCGTACATGCGTGGCAGTCCTTCGGTGGGAAGGAGGGTTCCTTTCCGGTTCTATGGACAAATGATGTCCCGAAAGTTAGATTGCTCTAACGGTGGTTGGTGTGCGATGCAACGGAGGCCATCCGCAGGCCTTCACACCAACGTCAGCTGGAGGGGAGGGTGACGTGCAATGACTGAGAGTAAGGTTTCCAAGTCTCTGATGGCTAAGTACACTAGATGTGCCGCCTCATCCTCTCGGGCCTGCCCCACTGGGGTCATTGGGAAGTGTTTGCGGCGAAGGGGTATCGTAGCTGGGCAGTCTAACAGGTAGTGCACCAGGGGTTTCGGAACCATCCGGTCACAGTGGGCACTGAGCTCCTCTCATGCCCGTCCCACAATCCGTGCAGGGGTGGGATATCCTAAGCGTAGGCGGTGGATATGCAACCGCAGTTCTCTGGTCTGCGTCCGAATACTTGGAGGGGACGCCATGTGAGTCGTCCTGTCATACCAGCGGCGGCTCCGTGAATCCCCAGGGTCAGGGAGTGGGCGCCAGGCCGCACTGGCAGCCCATAGCATAATCTGGCTGTGGCTGATGGAGACTGCAGCACGTGGCTGTGCCTCGAGCGTTGCGGTCTTTGCAGCCTCATCTGCGGCATCATTGCCGGGAATACCCACATGGCTCGGGATCCAGGTGATGGTGGCTCTACGACCCTGGGCCATGAGTGTCTGCAGGTCGCTCCGGATGGATGTGATTAAGTGTATGTTGTCCCTTGGCTCTCTCTGCATAACTGCCTGGATCGCTGACTTGGAATCAACATGGATGACGGGGGGATGCTGATGGTCTGCAATTGCATGCTGCAGAGCTTGTTGGATGGCAAAGAGTTCAGCCTGGAGTATGGTGCAATGGTCCGGAAGGCTCCAACCTGCTGTGGAACATCCCAGCAGCTGTGCGGCCTGCCACTGGGTCTCTGGAGCCATCGGTGTAATACGTTACACACCCAGGACTCTCCGCACCTGCAATGCTAGCCGAAGCAGCGCTTTTTTTTTTTTTTTGTTCGCCGGTATTTTCCCGGCCCGGGTCTTTTCCAGGTAGTGGTGACCCGGCCTTGGCTCCCTATCTTGGGAGTGTCTCGAGACCTAAGTCTCCCATGGGAAGAGGTACAAGTACCCCCTCATCTTTGGGACCAACTGTCCCCAGGCCTAGCCCCATTCCCCGCCCTCCCGGGGCTCGTAGGGAGAAGCTAGACCTCTGGTCTGCCATCTGCCTCGCCCCAAAGGGGCTCGTGGAGATGGCAGTCTTATGAGCTGCAGATGGTAGCAAGCTCAGGCTAGGGGAAAGTAGCGCTCATGAAGTCTTCAAACCATACAATTTCAATCTTATTTTTTTATTGAATCTGATATATTTATGTGAATTTAAATTTTTCCTTGGTATAATTTCAAATTTTTATAAAAATTAGTCAGTTTATTCAGTTTATATTAAAGTACATTGCATGTTTTTCCTGTTGCAACCAGATAAAAAGCAAATCAGGAAAAAGTGGAGATATTTTACAAAAAAAGATATACGTGTACCGCAAATGAAATTGTTCTGTTGAAAGCAGATCCTGTTAAACGGAAGCTGCTCCTGTTAGTGCGGGGTGTTTGAAATACACTGCAGCGGCTGGCCGCATAAAACACTGAATGGCAGCTTAGCAGTGTGAGAGGAAGTAGTTACCTGGCATGTAACAACACGGATATTGTGCCTCCTGGAGTGTAGGCTTTGCTAAAATACGTTCAGGTGTACACTCACACAAATATATACACCATACACACACACACACACACACACACACACTGAATAATATTAAAAAATAAAAATAAAATCTAAACCTTTATAACAAATTAACAAAAACAAGAAAAAATTGAGTTAATAAAAGTACATACAAAACGTACAATTTACAATAAAACGAAATTAAATAAACAATGTATGTCAATGACCACTTGGAAAAGGCATCGACACCATGCCTAACTCTTCTAGGGTAGGGTAGGTGCCTGAGCCCGAGCCTTTAGCTCATAAGATTGTCATTCCCATTTACCTCCTTGGGGCGGGGATGGCAGACCAGAGAGGCCTAGTTTGTGGCTAGGCCTGGGGACAGTTGGTCCCAAAGATGAGGAGGTACTTGTGCCTCCTCCCATGGGAGACTTAGGTCTCAGACACTCCCTAAAGAGGGAGCCAAGGCCGGGCCACCATTTGGAAAAGGCCCGGGCCGGGAGAATACCGGCGAATCTTTAATAATAATAATAAATAAATTGGAAAAGGCATCGTCACCATGCCTAACTCTTCTAGGGTAGGGTAGGTGCCTGAGCCCGAGCTTACAGTTCACAAGACTGTCATTCCTATTAGCTCCCTTGGGGCGGGGATGGCAGACCAGAGAGGCCTAGCTTGTGGCTAGGCCTGGGGACAGTTGGTCCCAAAGATGAGGGGGTACTTAAGAGATAAGATAAGAGATAAGATTTCGTTCGGATTTTTAACCCCGGAGGGTTAGCCACCCAGGATAACCCAAGAAAGTCAGTGCGTCATCGAGGACTGTCTAACTTATTTCCATTGGGGTCCTTAATCTTGTCCCCCAGGATGCGACCCACACCAGTCGACTAACACCCAGGTACCTATTTGCTGCTAGGTGAACAGGACAATAGGTGTAAGGAAACGTGTCGGAATTTCCACCCGCCGGGAATCGAACCCGGGCCCTCCGTGTACCTCCTCCCATGGGAGACTTAGGTCTCAGACACTCCCAAGACAGGGAGCCAAGGCCGGGCCACCACTTGGAAAAGGCCCGGGCCGGGAGAATACCGGTGAATCTTTAATAATAATAATAATTGGAAAAGGCCCGGGCCGGGAAATACCGGCGAATCAACTAAAAAAAAAATGATCTTCAATAAAATTACCATGATTTTTAAAAGAGGTGAATCGGTAAGCTAGCGGAAGGCCTCGGTCAGATGACCAACAGCTCCAACTGCGGGTCATCAAATGACTAAGACCCACGTCAGGAAACACTTTTCCTGTTTCCCGACGACCATTATACCCACCTGGTATTCACCATTTACAAGATGATGCATTAAACACCGGTGCAACATCTGGGTATCTTGTAGATGTTTCGCCAACCAGTGGCTTTATCAGTACACTACATGATGAACACCAGTGATATAGAACTTGTCAGACACAGCATCATCATGGAGTCCTGGTACAGAGGTCGTCACCACACCCTACTTACTTACTCTTATGTATGATTTACTTTGGTTTAGAAAGACACGTGATGGAACACTAGGACATACATGTATTAGAAAACGTTTCGGACCTGGGACCTTGATCAGAGGTGATCAATGTCCCACGACAGAAACGTTTTCTAATATGTCCTAGTGTCGGTATTTATTACCAAGGTTTATATCATGATCTATTTCCACTGGGGACTCTCTCACTAGTGACAATACCTTCATCTGTTGCACCTCACCTGATTCCAGTATATACTTATCGATCTTCCTGCCTGTGCTTCACATTCTTCAAGACTACGGTTAGGTTGGGTAAGATTCATCAGGAAACAGGACAAGTGTTTCCTGAAGCGGGTCTTAGTCATATGATGACCCACAGCTGGAGCTTTTGGTCATCTGACCGAGTCCTTCCCCTGGCTTACCCATCCTAAGAGCCTGAGGATCTGACTACCTCGTCTTCCACTGTCTTCTGTATATATTTCTGTCATTATGTTATGTTCATGTAATGACAAAGCCATTGGATGGCGAAACATCTACAAAGAAAAGAGACCCAGATTTTGTACATGTCTAATTCATCATCTAAACAAATGATAATGAAAAGTAACTAATAGAAACAATTAACATGTAAATTAAATGGGCAGTGCATGCAATCATTTATTTAGGTCATAAATAACGTGGGAGAGCGTTATTTGCAAGCCAAACCCTTGAACTAATGAACTACAAGAGCGGGTTGAAAGCAGCAGCAGCAGCAGCAGCGGCAGCAGCAAGGTGAAGAGGAGAAACTCTAAGAGCGATATACATTTTCTTTAGTCCATGGTATCAAAATTCATAAATTATGCGAAAATAATTGTTTCCCCCACGAAAAATGTTCGAAGAAAACGGAGCCTGAGAAATTAAAATTAATAGTGCGTAATATTTTGAGAGAGAGAGAGAGAGAGAGAGAGAGAGAGAGAGAGAGAGAGAGAGAGCGTATAAATGGAATAACCGTGAATCATAAGCATTTTGAAAGAGGCTCCATAAAGGATTAATTCATAGGAGACAGAACTCGCCTGAAAGATAAAGGTTAAGCTAGAATTGTTGAGTGGAGGCGCTAATTACCTCCAGTGAAGATTAAAGTTGCAATTGAAAGGTGAAGATGGTTGGTGATGGTAGTGGTAGTGGCGGTGGTGGTTGGTGATGGTGGTTCTTGGTTGTGGTTGGTGGTGGTGGTTGGTGGTGGTGGTTGGTGGTGGTTGGTGGTGGTTGGTGGTGCTGGCTGATGTTGGCTGGTGTTGGAAGTGGCTAATATTGGCAGTGATCTTTCCACAAATGAGAAAGTGGCCCAGCCAAATCTTACTTACCACCCACCGCCAGTAATGAGTGCCTCTTCTACCTATTCCGCACCTCTTTTTATTCAATATCACTGCTGGCCTTTGATTGTACAAAGTAACATATGCTTCCTTACCCCTAGTTATACATCTCAGTTTTCACCTTCTCTCCATCCTTCCCTCCTTATTATACTGCTTGGTTACCTACTTACTGCTAGTCTAGCAGAGGAACAGGATAAATGCCCAGTCATCTCGAAACAAGACTGAACCCTGGTCCTGTTACAGCAGCAATAGTTATGCTGGTGGTGTACCGTCTTCAGTGTTTGTAGTTACAGCAATAGTTATGCTGGTGGTGTACCGTCTTCAGTGTTTGTAGTTACAGCAATAGTTATGCTGGTGGTGTAGCGTCTTCAGTGTTTGTAGTTACAGCAATAGTTATGCTGGTGGTGTAGCGTCTTCAGTGTCTGTAGTTACAGCAATAGTTATGCTGGTGGTGTAGCGTCTTCAGTGTTTGTAGTTACAGCAATAGTTATGCTGGTGGTGTAGCGTCTTCAGTGTTTGTAGTTACAGCAATAGTTATGCTGGTGGTGTAGCGTCTTCAGTGTTTGTAGTTACAGCAATAGTTATGCTGGTGGTGTAGCGTCTTCAGTGTTTGTAGTTACAGCAATAGTTATGCTGGTGGTGTAGCGTCTTCAGTGTTTGTAGTTACAGCAATAGTTATGCTGGTGGTGTAGCGTCTTCAGTGTTTGTAGTTACAGCAATAGTTATGCTGGTGGTGTAGCGTCTTCAGTGTTTGTAGTTACAGCAATAGTTATGTGTGATGAATGGTTTGAAAAACCGACAAGTTGAAGATTGAGACACTTATGCAGCATATGGGAATCTTTATTCAGGAAACGTTTCGCCACACAGTGGCTTCATCAGTCCAATACAAAGAGGAAGGCGTAAGGAGAGGAGGAGAGTGAGGTAATCAGTCCCTCTACAAGATTGATGGACTGAACACATCGACTCCAGGTTGAGGGACTGATTACCTCACTCTCCTCCTCTCCTTACGCCTTCCTCTTTGTATTGGACTGATGAAGCCACTGTGTGGCGAAACGTTTCCTGAATAAAGATTCCCATATGCTGCATAAGTGTCTCAATCTTCAGCAATAGTTATGCTGGTGGTGTAGCGTCTTCAGTGTTTGTAGTTACAGCAATAGTTATGCTGGTGGTGTAGCGTCTTCAGTGTTTGTAGTTACAGCAATAGTTATGCTGGTGGTGTAGCGTCTTCAGTGTTTGTAGTTACAGCAATAGTTATGCTGGTGGTGTAGCGTCTTCAGTGTTTGTAGTTACAGCAATAGTTATGCTGGTGGTGTAGCGTCTTCAGTGTTTGTAGTTGTTAGCTGGTGATGTTGGTGGTGTCCCGTCTTCAATATTTATAATATTATGTTTTTATACTGGTAGTGGTTGTAGCAGTTATAACTTTCTCTAACATCTCATACCATTGTTGTGCCACTCGTGCAGTGTACTTTCCGCACTGTTTTTCTCCCAGTTACGATAATTTCATCTTGTTCTCCCTGCTGATGGTGCTATTTTTTTATTCCTTGTAGCGTCACTTTTTATGACTTTTTATAAGAGGTCGTGCGTTTCCTCTTCGCCTCGTATTAGTCAACGAGACAATCGGTTATTTTCAGTCTTTATAATTCATTTATTTTGTAGCTCTGGGAACCAGCCTGTAGCTTTTTTCGAAGTTTTAATATAGTGTTCATACGTCATTTTTACTTACGTCCACCATATTACCGATGCATATTCCATCTTTTTATTAGTTTCCGCAGCTATTCATTTGAAGGTTATTATATAGTTCGCCGGTGTAACAACAGAAGATTCTCACGATATCATTTTCAGTATCTTTCGTTGAACATCGTCAGTAATGACTGCTAAATACTTTTCACTATCCGAGGCATATATTATCACAGTCAATACTCTTTACGTGGTGTGTCAGCGCTCTCTCTCATTATCTGAATTATGTCATGGACCATTTGGCACTAAATTTGCTCACTTGGTGAAAGGTTTCTGAGTTTGTGTGTGTATCCTCGCCTACTGTATTTGCACTCACCTATTTGTCTTTGTAGAGGTCAATTCACAGCTCCTGGCCCTGCCTTTTAGACAAGACGTTAATGCGTTCTCTCTCTCCTAGCCTAGTAAGTCCTGTCACACCAATTTTTAAAGAAAAGGACATAAATTGCCTGTACTACTTCGTTGTCCAGGTTATTCTACTTCTTGATCTCTCTCTCTGGTTAAAGATATACTTGCCGACATCATTGTGACTCATTTGTGTTTTAACTTTCAATTATACCCTCGTGTACCTGTTTCCCGCCTCTCGAACAGCGTGTTCCCGACTACTCTATCAATTCCTTTTGAGAATTTTGCAAATCTTTATCATGTTTTCCCTTGTCCTCTCTAAATTTATCAGGTATGATTCCTTTAACCTTTCCCTTAGTCTGATATACCTGTGAGGAAGGTAGTTCCTTCCTACCCTCAATATACAAATAAACTGTCATGAGATGAAGCAGTGAGTACATCACCTCACCTCATGAACACTGAGTATACCTCACCTCATGAACCACCTCTCATGGGAATATTTCCTCACGGTCCCTTGACAGAACCAGGAGTAGAAGATTAGCAGCCAACACTATATCTTCGCAAAACAGACAGAAAAAGGACACCCGGTCTCACATCTATTCTTCTAATTCTCACAGACATGATATCGGAGAGAAAGTGTCAAGGTGTCATATCATATATCATTCCATTTATCTCTGGAACTAGTCTCGCTGTAAACCTCTACCTTTTTCCCAGTTTCGTGACAGGGGTCCTCAGGTGTTGATTCCAAGTTTGTGCCGTATAAGAAAGGCCTGACATACGGCGTACATAATGTCGCGAAAAACTTTGAGATTCCTGAAAGCTAATCATACATTTTTGCCGAACGTGCATATGCTGAATAGGTGATATGCTCGGCACTATGCTCACCCCGAGGCCCTCCTTAAATTTGGTTTGCAGCTTTTGTCGCCCGAGTCTGTACAGTTTCTGATCTTTTTTTGCCCTTTTCAAATTCTAATTCTAACACTGCATATACTGCTGTTAAAGTCCAATAACTATTTGTCAGACCCATCATGTAAATTATCCAGACTCATCTGTATGTAGCCTTTCCTTGTCCTCTCCTGCTTTTATTCTCCTAATTCATTAGTTTAACATTATCGGCAAAGAAGGATACATTAAACTGTCTCTTACGTACGCTAGAAACAATACTTTCCCAAGACAATTAGTCTTTATCTCCTCCCCGTCATTTATTCTTTGATCTATCACAGTACTTTTCCTCTTATTTTTGCCCAATACTCAAGTATTTGTCCCAGTAGCTTGTGCTGTACAGAGTTCAAATACCAATTTACATTCTAAAAATATGAAATCCGGCTATTGTTTTCTCTCCTGCTTCTGTTAACCTTTCAACAGAACTCAGGAAGGTATGTAAGGCAGGATTTACCGTCTCTACAAGTGATGGTTGTTCTTTATGAACTCGCTCTACTGCTCTCCTTTAGATAAAATCTCCATTATCTTACACAGCGCGGCAGTCCAAGACACTAACCTCTAATTTTATGCTCCCTGACTGTTTCCTTTCTTGAATACTGGTACTGCATTTGTTTTCCACACTTCTGTCATTTGCAAGGTATCAATTAACTTGTAAATTTTAAACAGCAAATCACACAGTGCTTTTTGGGGCCTTTCTCAGAACTCACGGATAGAGAGAGAGAGAGGGTGTCATCGTGTGTGTGTGTGTGTGTGTATAATTATGTATGCATTGTATGAATGTATGCAAATGCGAATGTGTGCAATGTATACGTGGAGTCAGGCATGCAAGTATATCGTGTATGAGTACTTGGGCTAGAATTTTCATGTGTGTATATTAAATGCATATGTGCACGCAAGTGGGCGTGTATGCGTGCGCGAGCATGTGTAGCCTATGTGTTTATGCACCTACGCACATAACGCAAGTCTGCGTGTGTAGCAAATAGAAATAATTCTATGTTGAGCAGTTGCGACCATAAATCATGATCTTGTTGTCCTCCCTCACATTAAATAACTAGACAAAGGACACTAGCAAGCAGTTTCTTGGTGTAAGGAGCAAGCAGTTCGTTGTAAAAGCAATCATACGTGCGTCCGTCCGTGATTATTGAGACGGGATTACGAACTTTAACATATGTTAGCATATCACAGATAAAATTGACTTGCCAACTGACTTTCAGAAGACAGGTAGAACAGGTGCATTCACAGAGAAAAGAAGACTTTCTGGGAATGTTGTGGTTAATTATGACTCAGAGAGAAAGAGAGAGAACTACTACTACTACTAATAATAATAATAATATGAAAAACGTACAAGGGATAGGGAGAAAGGAATTATAAGGGAAAATGAAGGCTGGAATAAATTGCTGGCTAGGGCGGGGCAGTGAATGAGTAATTACGGATTGAAGAATCTTTATGAAAATGATTACAAGGGAGAAGATGAAAGAGGAGAGAGAGAAGAGAGCAAGGAGTAGGAGGAGGAGGAGGAAGAGGAAGAGGAAGAGGAGGAGCCACCAGACGCGTGTCTGACGGCGAGGAATTAGACGAAAACTTTGTAGCTGTCACCAACTGACATGTAGGAGACAGAAAATTTCGAATTTCACATAAAAAATATATAAAGGGTGCAAGAACTATATATATATATATATATATATATATATATATATATATATATATATATATATATATATATATATATATATATATATATATATATATATATATATATATATATATATATATATATATATATTGTGTGTGTGTGTGTGTGTGCGTAAACAAAAAGATGGACTGGGGCTCGAATCGTGGATCGGGATTACTAGGTTCAGCACTTTACCACTGAGCCACGGGGCTTATCATAGGAAAGTTACACAGAGGCACTGTTGTGTACTGTCTGTGTCAGTGGCTACCGTCTGAAACCCTACTGTCCCTTCCCACAGCCACAGCAGTTTTCACAATAAATCTACCCTTACCGCCCTCAAAGCCAAAGTCTATTAACTCAATTTAAGTGGTAATGAACGACTGTCAATTCATGGACAGCCTGACATGTCCCTCATAAAATTTTACTTGCCATGAGACCTCACCAAATCTTCCCTATACATATTATATGTCGTGACGAATAGGTAAAACTTGCGATTTTGGCTTAAATAGCAACGCTCTTCTTGCCGAATAAGGCAAGCGAAAATTTGTGTATGCAATAATTCCGCAAAAGTCATTCTGAACCTAACGAAAAAAAATATATTTCATTGTGTTTGTTTATAATTAAATTATTTTAAACTTATCTAAAATATGTTTAGTTGGATTAGGCTAAATTAAATTGCGTTTGTTATAATAAGGTTAGGTAAGTTTTCTAAGGTTCTTTTGGTACAAAATTATTAATTTTTACATTAACATAAATGAAAAAATATATCTTTAAACCATATATATATATTATTATTATTATTATTATTAAAGATTAGCCGGTATTCTCCTGGCCCGGGCCTTTTCCAAGTGGTGGCGGGGCCTTGGCTCCCTCTTTAGGGAGTGTCTGAGACCTAAGTCTCCCATGGGAGGAGGCACAAGTACCTCCTCATCTTTGGGACCAACTGTCCCCAGGCCTAGCCACAAGCTAGGCCTACCATACCCCCGGCCGGGATTGAACCCGTGGTCAGAGAGTCTCAAAACTCCAGCCCGTCGCGTTAGCCACTAGACCAGCTAGCCACAATAAGATTCATCCAACTAGGTATATTTCTACACCATAGGAAGGTTAACACAGGCACCACTGTGACCACAAATGCAAGTTTTTACAGACGAATCTCCAGCTAGTGTGGCCGTGACGAACTCTAGCTCAAGTCCCTTCACTGCCGTCAACATGACTCAAGAAATCGTAATGACACGATTGCAAACAAACCATACCCGCGGCCGGGATTGAACCCGCGGTCATAGAGTCTCAAAGCTCCAGCCCGGCAGTGAAGGGACTTGAGCTAGAGTTCGTCACGGCCACGCTAGCTGGATATTCGTCTGTAAAAACTTGCATTTGTGATCACAGAGGTGCCTGTGCTAACCTTCCTATGGTGTAGAAATATACCTGGTTGGATGAATCTTATTGTGGCTAGCTGGTCTAGTGGCTAACGCGACGGGCTGTTGTTTTGAGACTCTATGACCGCGGGTTCAATCCCGGCCGGGGGTATGGTTTGTTTGCAATCGTGTCATTACGATTTCTTGAGTCAAGCTAGGCCTCTCTGGTCTGCCATCCCCGCCCCAAGGGGGCTAATGGGTCTTATGAGCTAAAGGCTCGGGCTCAGGCACCTACCCTACCCTAGATGGGTTAGGCATGGTATCGATCATATATATATACAAGGAATTCGCAAGAGCAGGCGAAATATACACAAACGCTGATCTCTGGCTGAAGGAGACTCGAACCTACGAATCTTGGAACAAGGAGGGAAGAGTATATGGAGAAAAAGAGAGAGGTTAAGAGAGTGGTGAAGCAATGTAAAAAGAGAGCAAATGAGAGAGTGGGTGAGATGTTATCAACAAATTTTGTTGAAAATAAGAAAAAGTTTTGGAGTGAGATTAACAAGTTAAGAAAGCCTAGAGAACAAATGGATTTGTCAGTTAAAAATAGGAGAGGAGAGTTATTAAATGGAGAGTTAGAGGTATTGGGAAGATGGAGGGAATATTTTGAGGAATTGTTAAATGTTGATGAAGATAGGGAAGCTGTGATTTCGTGTATAGGGCAAGGAGGAATAACATCTTGTAGGAGTGAGGAAGAGCCAGTTGTGAGTGTGGGGGAAGTTCGTGAGGCAGTAGGTAAAATGAAAGGGGGTAAGGCAGCCGGGATTGATGGGATAAAGATAGAAATGTTAAAAGCAGGTGGGGATATAGTTTTGGAGTGGTTGGTGCAATTATTTAATAAATGTATGGAAGAGGGTAAGGTACCTAGGGATTGGCAGAGAGCATGCATAGTTCCTTTGTATAAAGGCAAAGGGGATAAAAGAGAGTGCAAAAATTATAGGGGGATAAGTCTGTTGACTGTACCTGGTAAAGTGTATGGTAGAGTTATAATTGAAAGAATTAAGAGTAAGACGGAGAATAGGATAGCAGATGAACAAGGAGGCTTTAGGAAAGGTAGGGGGTGTGTGGACCAGGTGTTTACAGTGAAACATATAAGTGAACAGTATTTAGATAAGGCTAAAGAGGTCTTTGTGGCATTTATGGATTTGGAAAAGGCGTATGACAGGGTGGATAGGGGGGCAATGTGGCAGATGTTGCAAGTGTATGGTGTAGGAGGTAGGTTACTGAAAGCAGTGAAGAGTTTTTACGAGGATAGTGAGGCTCAAGTTAGAGTATGTAGGAAAGAGGGAAATTTTTTCCCAGTAAAAGTAGGCCTTAGACAAGGATGTGTGATGTCACCGTGGTTGTTTAATATATTTATAGATGGGGTTGTAAGAGAAGTAAATGCGAGGGTCTTGGCAAGAGGCGTGGAGTTAAAAGATAAAGAATCACACACAAAGTGGGAGTTGTCACAGCTGCTCTTTGCTGATGACACTGTGCTCTTGGGAGATTCTGAAGA
Source organism: Cherax quadricarinatus (assembly GCF_038502225.1). Lineage (NCBI taxonomy): Eukaryota > Metazoa > Arthropoda > Malacostraca > Decapoda > Parastacidae > Cherax > Cherax quadricarinatus. The sequence goes on from NC_091296.1 coordinate 59,256,529, forward strand.
GAAGCTGCAGAGATTGGTGGATGAATTTGGTAGGGTGTGCAAAAGAAGAAAATTAAAGGTGAATACAGGAAAGAGTAAGGTTATGAGGATAACAAAAAGATTAGGTGATGAAAGATTGAATATCACATTGGAGGGAGAGAGTATGGAGGAGGTGAATGTATTCAGATATTTGGGAGTGGACGTGTCAGCGGATGGGTCTATGAAAGATGAGGTGAATCATAGAATTGATGAGGGAAAAAGAGTGAGTGGTGCACTTAGGAGTCTGTGGAGACAAAGAACTTTGTCCTTGGAGGCAAAGAGGGGAATGTATGAGAGTATAGTTTTACCAACGCTCTTATATGGGTGTGAAGCGTGGGTGATGAATGTTGCAGCGAGGTGAAGGCTGGAGGCAGTGGAGATGTCATGTCTGAGGGCAATGTGTGGTGTGAATATAATGCAGAGAATTCGTAGTTTGGAAGTTAGGAGGAGGTGCGGGATTACCAAAACTGTTGTCCAGAGGGCTGAGGAAGGGTTGTTGAGGTGGTTCGGACATGTAGAGAGAATGGAGCGAAACAGAATGACTTCAAGAGTGTATCAGTCTGTAGTGGAAGGAAGGCGGGGTAGGGGTCGGCCTAGGAAGGGTTGGAGGGAGGGGGTAAAGGAGGTTTTGTGTGCGAGGGGCTTGGACTTCCAGCAGGCATGCGTGAGCGTGTTTGATAGGAGTGAATGGAGACAAATGGTTTTTAATACTTGACGTGCTGTTGGAGTGTGAGCAAAGTAACATTTATGAAGGGATTCAGGGAAACCGGCAGGCCGGACTTGAGTCCTGGAGATGGGAAGTACAGTGCCTGCACTCTGAAGGAGGGGTGTTAATGTTGCAGTTTAAAAACTGTAGTGTAAAGCACCCTTCTGGCAAGACAGTGATGGAGTGAATGATGGTGAAAGTTTTTCTTTTTCGGGCCACCCTGCCTTGGTGGGAATCGGCCAGTGTGATAATAAATATATATATATATATATATATATATATATATATATATATATATATATATATATATATATATATAAATAACAAAAAGGCACAATACCGTGACTGGAACGATACCCAAATAACCCGCACATAAAAGACAGAAGCTTACGACGACGTTTCGGTCCGACTTGGACCATTGACAAAGTCACACTAACAGGGGAGGAGCAGGACGGCTATATATAGGCAGGAAGAGGTGGAGGTAGTAGTAGTGGTAGTAGTAGTAGTAGTAGTAGTAGTACAAGAATTGTATATAATACCGACAGGATGAAATGACACACGCACAACACCCGGGCATCCTCACCGTAGACGTTTCGCCATCCAGCCAGCCACTGGATGGCGAAACGTCCACAACAAAGACAACCAGACGCCGCACATGTGTCTAATTTCATCAGTAGTTGTAGTAGAAGAAGAAGAGGTAGTAGTAGTGGTAGTGGTAGAAGTGGGAAATAAGGAAGACGAGCCAGTCAAATACAAAGGAAGGGGAGCACTGCAAGAGAGCTAGATACCTCTACAGATGTTCCTGGTGTCTACTCTATTTCTTGCTCCTCCTGTCCTCTTCAATACTTTGGAGAAACTGGTCGATCTCTTTCTGACAGACTTAGGGAGCACAAAAATAGTGTTAGGCTTGCCGACACTAACAATGCTCTTTTCTGTCACGTCAGAGATCATAGCCATCCTATTGACTGGTCTTCTGCTAAAACTGTCTTCCCTACTTCCAACTCGAACAGTCGCCGTTTAGTTGAATCCTCTCTTATACACAACTTTCCTTGTATGAACCTTAGCCCTGGCTTCGTCTCTGTAGATGCCTTCCTCTCCCACTACATTGTAAAATGCTCCAAACTTCAGAACACCCGTGACTTAACCTGAATCCTCATTTTTTCTTCTTCTTCTTCTTTTTCTTCTCCCTCTTCCCCTTTCCTCTCTCCTTTTCTCCTCTGGGTTGTCTTTCTCTCTCCTGTCTCGTGTTTCTGTTCCTTCTTTATTTTATTTCACCACTTCCCCTTTCACGCACCTCGGTGCGCTTGCTCTCCCTCTGTGGGTATCTAGCTCTCTTGCAGTGCTCCCCTTCCTTTGTATTTGACTGGCTCGTCTTCCTTATTTCCCACTTCTACCACTACCACTACTACTACCTCTTCTTCTTCTACTACAACTACTGATGAAATTAGACACATGTGCGGCGTCTGGTTGTCTTTGTTGTGGACGTTTCGCCATCCAGTGGCTGGCTGGATGGCGAAACGTCTACGGTGAGGATGCCCGGGTGTTGTGCGTGTGTCATTTCATCCTGTCGGTATTATATACAATTCTTGTACTACTACTACTACTACTACTACCACTACTACTACCTCCACCTCTTCCTGCCTATATACAGCCGTCCTGCTCCTCCCCTGTTAGTGTGACTTTGTCAATGGTCCAAGTCGGACCGAAACGTCGTCGTAAGCTTCTGTCTTATATTTATATATATATATATATATATATATATATATATATATATATATATATATATATATATATATATATATATATATATATATATATATATATATATATATATATATACTAACGTACAGTTTGCGAATTACTAGTATTGCTTAACAATAAAGTAACTTTCCGGACAGAATATTGGTGGGAAATACTAGTGGGAACTATCCAGATGGAAAGACAACTGTAATTGAATTTTTCCCCCAATGGAAGACGGAAAATTCCGGAACGTATTGATTATTCCAGAAAGTACCGGTCATTTCGCAAAGTATCGTTCACTGAACGTATCGGTCATTCCACAATTTAACGATAAGGCGCTCAATAATCACTATCGAGGACGGTGAATGGATTTTGATTCAAGGAATTGGAGTTAACCAGTCCTTATCCTCCTGCATCGGATCAAACCTAATTACCTTCCATCCCCCACATAACCACTGATTTTCCGTGACTATACTACTACTATTACTACTACTATTACTACTACTGTTACTACTACTATTATTACTACTACTATTACTACTACTGTTACTACTACTATTATTACTACTACTATTACTATTATTACTACTATTACTACTACTACTATTACCTCTACTATTACTACTATTATTACTATTACTTCTATTACTATTATTACTACTATTACTACTATTACTACTACTATTACTTCTACTATTACTACTACTGTTATTTCTATTATTACTATTATTAATATTATTACTATTACTACTACTACTACTTCTACTATTACCACTATTATTACTATTACTTTTGCTATTACTACTAATACTTCTATTACTACTACTTTTACTTCTACTATTACTACTACTATTCTACTATTACTACTACTCTTACTTCTACTATTACTACTACTCTTACTTCTACTATTACTACTACTCTTACTTCTACTATTACTACTACTATTCTACTATTACTACTATTCTTACTTCTACTATTACTACTACTCTTACTTCTACTATTACTACTACTATTACTTCTATTACTACTACTCTTACTTCTACTATTACTACTACTCTTACTTCTACTATTACTACTACTCTTACTTCTACTATTACTACTACTCTTACTTCTACTATTACTACTACTCTTACTTCTACTATTACTACTACTCTTACTTCTACTATTACTACTACTCTTACTTCTACTATTACTACTATTCTTACTTCTACTATTACTACTACTCTTACTTCTACTATTACTACTGAGTACCTTGTTTGTGAATATCTAGAGTTTTTGAATATTTCGCCTGTTCTGCGAATTCTAAACGTAAAATTCTCTCGTCGGTCGAGCATACAGGGGATGAGATTATATAGCTAATACCACCTGCCTGAATGCTGGCTGCCTTGGACCAGTCTAGCGTTGGCTGGGCGCAAAGGTACTGAACCAGTGTGGGACAGAAAGTAGAGCACTGCGTACCTTGTTCCAAGGTTCAAGTCTCCTTCGAGTGGCTGCCTAAGGGCAGCCACTTTCATGTTCCAGCGCCTCAGTGTGGCCATCCAGAGGGTAAATGCTTGCTGCATACTTGGCTCACGTCCGGCTTCGGAGGAGCTGGAGGAAATTCATAATCTTTGATGTATTGTACCATTGTATTCATGTTTGTGTTTTCTGTAAATGTATTCTATTAATAAATTTTCCCATAGAATATAAAATATAGGGGGTGGTAGGAGAAGAAAATACTCAAACAGCTCCGGCGAGAACGTTGAGTTTTCCCTAAGGTACGTTTATTGTCTTTTCTGAGGATAAGGGTCCCCAGTCCAGTTAGAGAGGTAGTACCTCCCTATATTTTTTTCAATATATATATATATATATATATATATATATATATATATATATATATATATATATATATATATATATATATATATATATATATATATATGTCATGCCGAATATGTAAAACTGGTCAATTAGCAAGAACTCATTTAAAATTAAGTCCTTTCTAAAATTTTCTCTTATACGTTTAAAGATATATTTTTTTCGTTAATGTTAATGTAAAAAAATTTAATTTTGCACCAAAAGGAACTTAGAAAACTTACCTAACCTTATTATAACAAGAACAATTTATTTTAACCTAACCCAACTAAATATATTTTAGATTTGTTTACAATAATTTAATACTAAACAAACACTGTGAAATATATTTTTTTCGTTAGGTTTAGAATGATTTTGGCGAAATTATTGCATACACAAATTTTCGCTTGTCCTATATGGCAAGATGAGCGTTGCTATTTAAGCCAAGATCGCATATATATATATATATATATATATATACCTCTCTTTATATATATATATATATATATATATATATATATATATAATATATATATATATATATATATATATATATATACATGTATATATATATATATATATATATATACATGTATATATATATATACATGTGTATATATATATATATATATATATATATATATATATATACATGTATATATATATATATATATATATATATATACATATATATATATATATATATATATATATATATATATATATATATATATATATATATATATATATATATATATATATATATATATATATATATATATATATACATGTATATATGCTTCAGGAAAGAACAAAGCTCGTCTCCTGGCAGTGAAGGCACCACACTCAGGAGATTTCCTGTTAGCTGTTCCCAATTCCTCCCTGGGCACCCGTCTCGACCCACAGGCCATTCGGATTGGTGTTGCTCTTCGCCTAGCCGCCCCCATCCTCACCGAACATAGGTGTATTTGCGGCAGGGCGACAGCTGATCAATTCGGACTTCATGGTCTCGTGTGTCACACAGCAGAAGGGAAGTATGCCAGACATGAGGAGGTCAATGATATAATAAAGAGAAGCCTCGCCACAGCCCGTTGCCCAGCTCAACGGGAACCCCAAGTACAGAGGTCCGATGGAAGTCAAAAGCGTCCTGATGGAGCCACTATGCTACCTTGGAAGGATGGAAAGCAGATTGCCTGGGACTACACCTGTGCCGCCACATTGGCAGACACCTACTTGCCATACTCTGTAGTGGAAGGGGGTGGAGCTGCCAGCCACAGGGAGATCCAGAAGATCCGAAAATATGAAGACCTTCCCCCTTGCTATAACTTCATTCCAATAGGGTCGGAGACCCTTGGAGCATGGGGCAAGTGTGCTCTAAAGTTCCTCAAAGAGCTAGGTGAAAAGCTCATCATAGAAACCAAGGACCACAGTGCGACCAGCTTCCTCTTTCAGAGACTAAGTGTTGCGATCCAGAGAGGAAATGCCTGCAGCATTCTGGGCACGCGGCCCACCGCAGGGGAGCTGGACGAAGTATTCGAGATGTAGCTCTGAGTTACCTATGTTGTTTTACTTTCTGTTGTATTTTTGTGAATGTTTGGCCAATGTATTTTGTCTTTAAATAAAACATACTTGAAATATAGGGGGTGGTAGGAGAAAATTCTCAAACAGCTTCAGGGAGAACCTTAAGTTTTCATTGAAGCAAGTTTATTCTTTTCTCTGAGGATGAGGGTCCCTACGACAGTTCTAGAGGTGGTACCTCCCTATATATATATATATATATATATATATATATATATATATATATATATATATATATATATATATATACATATATATATATACATATATATATATATATATATATATGTCGTGCAGAATATGTAAAACTGGTCAATTAGCAAGAACTCATTTAAAATTAAGTCCTTTCTAAAATTTTCTCCTATACGTTTAAAGATATATTTTTTTCATTAATGTTAATGTAAAAAAATTTAATTTTGCACTAAATGAATCTTAGAAAACTTACCTAACCTTATTATAACAAGAACAGTTTATTTTAGCCTAACCCAACTAAATATATTTTAGATTTGTTTACAATAATTTAATACTAAACAAACACAGTGAAATGTATTTTTTTCGTTAGGTTCAGAATGATTTTGTCCTATATGGCAAGATGAGCGTTGCTATTTAAGCCAAGATCGCAAGTTCTGCCTATTCGGCACGACATATATATATATATATATATATATATATATATATATATATATATATATATATATATATATATATATATATATATATATAGTATATATATACTTTTTAGGAATTATTACAGGAAAAGGGGTTACTAGCCCATTGTTCCCGGCATTTTAGTTGACTTTTACAGCACGCATGGCTTACGGAGGAAAGATTCTTATTCCACTTCCCCATGGATATAAAAGGAAAAGTAATAAGAACAAGAACTAAGATAAAAAAAAAAAACTCAGAAGAGTGTGTATAAATAAACGTGTACATGTATGTTTAGGGTGACCTAAGTGTAAGTAGAAGTAGCAAGACGTACCTGTAACCTTGCACATTTATGAGACAGACAAAAGACAACAGCAATCCTGCCATCATATAAAACAATTACAGGCTTTCGTTTTACACTCACTTGGCAGAACGGTAGTACCTCCCTGGGTGGTTGCTGTCTAGTGAGTTTGCTGTGTGAGTGAGGTGAAAGTTTTGAATAATGATGAAAGTATTTTCTTTTTGGGTCACCCTGCCTCGGTGGGAGACGGCTGACTTGTTGAAAAAAAGATATATATATATATATATATATATATATATATATATATATATATATATATATATATATATATATATATATATATATATATATTCCAGTAGAACTCTGGGTATGGTGTGGGTAGAGCACCGAAAGCACAAATGGTAAATAAAAAAAAAGTGAAATTGAGCCGTTTCTCATATAATCCTCATGTTGGAGATTCTGAAATTTTGTTTTGTATAGCGAAGCCGATGTCACCGTGCACCTATGTACCTGCATTTGCTTGTTTTGTCCGTGTATATACTTGATTTTTTTTCTTTTTTTTGTGCGTATGTGTGTGTGCTCATTTATAAACATTAGTATATTTTTGGTTGGCGCGTGTGTTTATGTTAACATTTTTGTTTTTATGTATATGTGTACAATTTTTTCGTTGTGTGTGTACGTGCATCTTTTATATGCACCTATCTATGTGTGTATAATTTTTTGGGTACCTGCATGTGTCTGTTAATGTATTGTGTGTATAGTTACATATTTTCTTTCCTATTCTCAGCTACAGGAGCCGAGCTGTGCCTGTGGTGTCCCGTCTTCATATATACGTACTTTTCTTTATAATTACCAGTGGTAGTAACACTAAGCCCATCTTTAATGCATTCCACTGGTCAACTAATTGAAGGGATAGTAGAAAATATTTAGTATCCCTTCAACTCCACATTTTCCTCATTTTACAGCTGTAAATTGAGGAAAATGTTATCCTTGTATGTACGAAGAAATATTTATCTACTTCTTCACGATCTCATTATATATATACGTATATATATATATATATATATATATATATATATATATATATATATATATATATATATATATATATATATATATATATATATATATATATATATATATGGCGTGTTTCTAAATGGGTATCTGGGTGTTAGTGGACTGATGTGGGTCGCATCCTGGGACAAAACTAACCTAATTTGCCCGAAATGCTCAGCATAACGAGTGGTTTTCTATATAGTATTATGTCACTGATGTCAGCTATGGTCTGTGTACCTTGTACATGTACTTGTAGAAAAAAAGATATGATTATT